>NW_024750399.1:0-58854 GCF_018991925.1 Homarus americanus
TGTTGCTGCGTTCGGTGCGTATTGCTGACAGCAGTGAACCTGACTCAAACGACGGTCTACATATAGTTTGAGAATGTAACAGTTGAAGAATGACATACCACCAGCATTTGTTTTGGGTGTCGTTGATATGTGTTCTGTCATTGATTTATAGAAATTTGTTAAAATAGGTATATAACAATGTCTCAATGTATATGTGAAAATTTGTACTTCTCATAATGTCCTGCTCTCTTCATAATGTCCTGCTCTCTTCATAATGTTTCTGCTCTCTTCATAATGTTCTGCTCTCTTCTTAATGTCCTGCTCTCTTCATAATGTTCTGCTCTCTTCATAATGTCCTGCTCTCCTCATAATGTCCTGCTCTCTTCATAATGTTCTGCTCTCTTCAAAATGTTCGCCTCTTCACAATGTTTCTGCTCTCTTCGCAATGTCCTGCTCTCTTTCGCAATGTCCTGCTCTCTTCTTAATGTCCTGCTCTCTTTCACAATGTCCTGCTCTCTTCATGTCTGTCTCTTCTGTGTTCTTGCTCTCTTCATATGTTCTGCTCTCTTCATGGTTAATGTTCTGCTCTTCGCAATGTTCTGCTCTCTTCATAATGTCCCTGCTCTCTTGTTTTTTATGTTCTGCTCTCTTCATGTCTGCTCTCTTCATATGTTCTTGCTCTCTTCTATTTCTGCTCTCTTCCTTAATGTTTCTACTCTCTTCATACAATGTCCTGCTCTCTTCATAATGTCCTTCTCTTCATAATGTTCTGCTCTCTTCATAATGTTCTGCTCTCTTCATAATGTCTGCTCTCTTCTGTCATTTTTTCTGTTCTGCTCTCTTCATAATGTCCTGCTCTCTTCCATAATGTTCTGCTCTCTTCATCATGTTCTGCTCTCTTCATATTCCTGCTCTCTTCATTGTTTTAATGTCCTCTCTTCATGTTCTGCTCTCTTCATAATGTCCTGCTCTCTTCATGTCTGCTCTCTTCTGTGTTGCTCTCTTCTTAATGTCCTGCTCTCTTCATAATGTTCTGCTCTCTTCATAATGTTCTGCTCTCTTCTCCGCAATGTTCTCTTTCATAATGTTCTGCTCTCTTCAATGTCCTGCTCTCTTCATAATGTCCTGCTCTCTTCTAATGTCTCTGCTCTCTTCGAATGTTCTGCTCTCTTCATAATGTTCTGCTCTCTTCATATGTTCTGTCTCTTCATAATGTCCTGCTCTCTTCGCAATGTCCTGCTCTCTTCATAATGTTCTGCTCTCTTCATAATGTCCTGCTCTCTTCATGTCCTGCTCTCTTCTGTGTTCTGCTCTCTTCACAATGTTCTGCTCTCTTCCTGTGCCTGCTCTCTTCATAATGTTCTGCTCTCTTCTCAATGTTCTGCTCTCTTCATAATGTCCTGCTCTTCATAATGTTCTGCTCTCTTCCATAATGTTCTGCTCTCTTAATGTCCTGTCTCTCTTCATAATGTTCTGCTCTCTTCATAATGTTCTGCTTTCTTCATAATGTTTCTGCTCTCTTCTGTGTCCTGCTCTCTTCCTGTGTCCTGCTCTCTTCATAATGTTCTGCTCTCTTCATAATGTTCTGCTCTCTTCACAATGTTCTGCTCTCTTCTTAATGTTCTGCTCTCTTCTAATGTCCTGCTCTCTTCATAATGTTCTGCTCTCTTCATAATGTTCTGCTCTCAATGTCCTGCTCTCTTCATAATGTTCTGCTCTCTTCATAATGTTCACTCTCTTCATAATGTTCTGCTCTCTTCTGTCATCCTGCTCTTCAATGTCCTGCTCTCTTCTCAGTGTCCTGCTTTCTCTTCACAATGTCCTGCTCTCTTCCTAATGTTTCCTGTTCTGCTCTCTTTATGTCCTGCTCTCTTCATGTGTTCTGCTCTCTTCTGTGTTCTGCTCTCTTCATTGTCCTGCTCTCTTCATAATGTCCTGCTCTTCATAATGTCCTGCTCTCTTCCTTAATGTTCTGCTCTTCTCCAATGTCCTGCTCTCTTCATAATGTTTCTGCTCTCTTCATAATGTTCTTACTCTCTTTTAATGTTCTGCTCTCTTCTGTCTTCCTGCTCTCTTCATAATGTCCCAGCTCTCTTGCAATGTCCTGCTCTCTTTCTTATGTTCTGCTCTCTTCTGTGTCTGCTCTCTTCATATTCTGCTCTCTTCTGTCCTGCTCTCTTCAACAATGTCCTGCTCTCTTCTTAATGTCCTGCTCTCTTCACTAATGTCCTGCTCTCTTAATCCTGCTCTCTTCATAATGTCCTGCTCTCTTCATAATGTTCTGCTCTCTTCACAATGTCTTCTCCTCTTCATGTCTGCTCTCTTCATAATGTCCTGCTCTCTTCGTAATGTCTGCTCTCTTCATAATGTCCTGCTCTCTTCGTATGTCCTGCTCTCCTCATAATGTTCTGCTCTCTTCATAATGTTCTGCTCTCTTCATAATGTTGCTCTCTTCATTGTTCTGCTCTCTTCGCATGTCCTCTCTTCGCAATGTCCTGCTCTCTTCTGTGTCCTGCTCTCTTCATAATGTTCTTTCTCTTCTGTCCTGCTCTCTTCATAATGTTTCTGCTCTCTTCATAATGTTCTGCTCTCTTCACTGTTCGTAATGTCCTGCTCTCTTCATAATGTTCTTGCTCTCTTTATAATGTCCTTCTCTCTTCATAATGTTCTGCTCTCTTCATAATGTCCTGCTCTCTTCATAATGTCCTGCTCTCTTCATAATGTTCTACTCTCTTCCTTAATGTTCTTGCTCTCTTCTAATATTTGCTTTCCTTTCATAATGTATCTTTGTCCTGCTCTCTTCATAATGTCCAGCTCTCTTCATAATGTCCTGCTCTTCATAATGTCTGCTCTCTTCATAATGTTCTGCTCTCTTCATGTGTCCAGCTCTCTTCATAATGTCCTTCTCTCTTCTGTGTCCTGCTCTCTTCATAATGTCCTGCTCTCTTCACCATGTTCTGCTCTCTTCCTGTGTCTGCTCTCTTCATAATGTCCTGCTCTCTTCATATGTCCTGCTCTCTTCACGTTATAATGTCTGCTCTCTTCATAATGCCTCCTCTTTGTGTCCTGCTCTCTTCTATGTGTCCTGCTCTCTTCTATGTCCTGCTCTCTTCATAATGTCCTGCTCTCTTCATAATGTCTGCTCTCCTCCTGTGTCTGCTCTCTTCATAATGTCCTGCTCTCTTCACAATGTTCTGCTCTCTTCCTTGTGTCTGCTCTCTTCTGTGTCTGTCTTTCTTGTTCCTCTCTCTTAATGTCCTGCTCTCTTCTCAATGTCCTGCTCTCTTCATAATGTCCTCTCTCTTCTGTGTCCTGCTCTCCTCATAATGTTCTGCTCTCTTCGTGTTCTGCTCTCTTCCGTAATGTCCTGCTCTCTTCATAATGTCTGCTCACTTCATAATGTTCTGCTCTCTTCATAATGTTCTGCTCTCTTCATAATGTCTGCTCTCTTCATAATGTTCTGCTCTCTTCATAATGTCCTGCTCTCTTCATGTTCTGCTCTCTTCTGTTTAATGTCTGCTCTCTTCATAATGTCCTGCTCTCCTCTGTGTCTGCTCTCTTCATAATGTTCTGCTCTTCATAATGTCCTCTCTTCACTAATGTTTGTCCTGCTCTCTTCACCAATGTCCTGCTCTCTTCATAATGTCCTGCTCTCTTCATGTGTCCTGCTCTCTTCGCAATATCTGCTCTCTTCATGTCCTGCTCTCTTCCTTAATGTCCTGCTCTCTTCCTGTCCTGCTCTCTTCTGTGTCCCGCTCTTCATAATGTCCTGCTCTCTTCATAATGTCCCTCTCTTCCATCATCCTGCTCTCTTCATAATGTCCTGCTCTCTTCTGTCTTAAATGTCGCTCTCTTCATAATGTCCTGCTCTCTTCATGTCTGCTCTCTTCATAATGTCCTGCTCTTTTGTCTGCTCTCCTCTTAATGTCCTGCTCTCTTCATAATGTCTGCTCTCTTCCTAATGTCCTGCTCTCTTCATAATGTTCTGCTCTCTTCATAATGTCCTGCTCTCTTCATAATGTCCTGCTCTCTTCATAATGTCCTGCTCTCTTCTGTCATCCTGCTCTCTTCATAATGTTCTGCTCTCTTCATAATGTCCTGCTCTCTTGTGTCCTCTCTTCTGTGTTCTGCTCTCTTCATAATGTCCTGCTCTCTTCACCAATGTCCTGCTCTCTTCTTAATGTTTCTGCTCTCTTCATAATGTCCTGCTCTCTTCATGATGTCCTGCTCTCTTCATTGTCCTGCTCTCTTCTTTTTCATATTATTTTCAATGTCCTGCTCTCTTCGCAATGTCCTGCTCTCTTCTAATGTCCTGCTCTCTTCATAATGTTCTGCTCTCTTCATAATGTCCTGCTCTCTTCATAATGTTCTGCTCTCTTCATAATGTCCTGCTCTCTTCCAATGTCCCTCTCTTCACAATGTCTGCTCTCTTCATAATGTCCTGCTCTCCTCATAATGTCCTGCTCTCTTCTGTATGTCCTGCTCTCTTCATAATGTCCTGCTCTCTTCATAATGTCTCTCTCTTCAATGTCCTGCTCTCTTCGTAATGTCCTGCTCTCTTTATAATGTCTCTCTCTTCATGTTCTGCTCTCTTCACATGTTCTGCTCTCTTCTGTGTCTGCTCTCTTCATGTGTTCTGCTCTCTTCATAATGTTCTGCTCTCTTCATAATGTCCTCTCTTCATAATGTTCTGTCTCTTCATAATGTCCTGCTCTCTTCCTAATGTCCTGCTCTCTTCTGTGTTTCTCTTCATCTGTCCTGCTTTCTCATAATATTTCTTGCTCTCTTCTCCTGCTCTCTTCCATAATGTCCTGCTTTCCTCATAATGTTCTGCTCTCTTCATAATGTTCTGCTCTCTTCTGTGTTCTGCTCTCTTCATAATGTCCTGCTCTCTTCCATGTTCTGCTCTCTTCATAATGTCTGCTCTCTTTGTCTGCTCTCCTTCATGTGTTCTGCTCTCTTCACCAATGTCCTGCTCTCTCGTAATGTTCTCTTCTGTGTTCTTCTCTCTTCCTGTGTTCTGCTCTCTTCACCAATGTCTGCTCTCTTCTGTCTGCTCTCTTCATATGTCCTGCTCTCTTCTGTCTGCTCTTCGAATGTTCTGCTCTCTTCATAATGTTCTGCTCTCTTTCATAATGTCCTGCTCTCTTCATAATGTTCTGTCTCTCTTCATAATGTCTGCTCTCTTCGCAATGTCCTGCTCTCTTCATAATGTCTGCTCTCTTTCATGTCCTTTTGTCTTCATGTGTCCTGCTCTCTTCGCAATGTTCTGCTCCTCTTCGTAATGTTCTGTTCTTCACCAATGTTCTGCTCTCTTCATCATGTCATACTCTCTTCATAATGTCCTGCTCTTCATAATGTCCTTATATAATACTTAATGTTCTGCTCTCTTCATTAATGTCCTGCTCTCTTCTGTCATTCTGCTCTCTTCATAAATGTCCTGCTCTATTTCATGTGTCCTGCTCTCTTCATAATGTCCTGCTCTCTTCTATAAGTCTCCTGCTCTCACTCCATAATGTCCTGCTCTCTTCTGTCATCACTCTTCCATAATGCTGTCTCTTCATTATCTTGCTCTCTTCATAATGTCTGCTCTCTTCCTTAATCTTACTGCTCTCTTCCTGTGTCTATCTCTCTTCGCATGTCCTGCTCTCTTCATAATGTCTCTTCTCCTCTTAATGTCCTGCTCTCTTCATGTCTCTGCTCTCTTGCAATATTCTGCTCTTCATATGCTGCTCTCTTCATAATGTCCCTGCTCTCTTCACATGTCCTGCTCTCTTCACAATGTCCTGCTCTCTTCCATGTTCTGCTCTCTTCACTAATGTCCTGCTCTCTTCACAATGTCCTGCTCTCTTCATAATGTCCTGCTCTCTTCATAATGTTCTGCTCTCTTCATAATGTCCTGCTCTCTTCATAATGTCTTCTCTTCATAATGTCCTGCTCTCTTTTAATGTTCTTTCTCTTCATAATGTCTATCTCTTCATAATGTTCTGCTCTCTTCATAATGTTCTGCTCTCTTCCTATGTCCTGCTCTCTTCATGTCTCTGCTCTCTTCATAATGTCAGCTCTGCCGTAATGTCCTGCTCTCTTCACTAATGTCAGCTCTCTTCATAATGTCCTGCTCTCTTCACTATTGTCCTGCTCTCTTCGTAATGTCCTGCTCCTTCATAATGTCCTGCTCTTCATGTCACCTGCTCTCTTCATAATGTCCTCCTTCATAATGTCTAGCTCTCTTCTGTGTTTCTGCTCTCTTCCGCAATGTCCTGCTCTCTTCATAATGTCTGCTCTTCTTCACAATGTCCTGCTCTCTTCATGTCCTGCTCTCCTCTTAATGTCCTGCTCTCTTGCTGCTTGTCTCTTCATAATGTCTGCTCTCTTCATAATGTCCTGCTGCTTCCTTAATGTCCTGCTCTCATGTGTCCCTCTCTTCATAATGTCTGCTCTCCTCATAATGCCTCTCTTGCATGTCCT
Organism: Homarus americanus; assembly: GCF_018991925.1. Lineage (NCBI taxonomy): Eukaryota > Metazoa > Arthropoda > Malacostraca > Decapoda > Nephropidae > Homarus > Homarus americanus. The sequence goes on from NW_024750399.1 coordinate 6,448, forward strand.
GCTCTCTTCATTATTCTGCTCTCTTCATAATGTCCTGCTCTCTTCTCATAATGTCCTGCTCTCTTCTGCTTGTGTTCTGCTCTCTACTGTTCTGCTCTCTTCCTTGTCCTGCTCTTCCTTGTGCTATATCTCTTCATAATGTCCTGCTCTCTATACTGTCCTGCTCTCTTCATAATGTTCTGCTCTCTTCATAATGTCTGCTCTCTTCATGTCTGTCTGCCTCTCTCATAATGTCCTCTCTCTTCATAATGTCCTGCTCCTCCTTAATGTCTATTTAATGTCCTGCTCTCTTCATAATGTCCTGCTCCTGCTGTGCTCCTGCTCTCATAATGTCTCTGCTCCCTCCATAATGTTCTGCTCTCTTCACTTGTGTCCTGCTCTCTTGTGTCTCCTCTTCATAATGTCCTGCTCTCTTCCATAATGTCCTGCTCTCTTCTGTATTTCTGCTCTCTTCTTGTGTCCTGCCTCTCTTCATAATGTCCTGCTCTCTTCACTTATGTCCTGTCTCTTCATAATGTCCTGCTCTCTTCTAATGTTCTGCTCTCTTCATAATGTCCTGCTCTCTTCATAATGTCCTGCTCTCTTCATAATGTCTGCTCTTTCACTTCTCTCTTTATGTCTTGTTTTTCTCTCTTCATAATGTCCCTCTCTTTATGTCTGTCTCTTCTGTGTCCTGCTCTTCATCAATGTCCTGCTCTCTTCACTATGTCTGCTCTTCATAATGTCCTGCTCTCATTCCATGTCCTGCTCTCTTCATAATGTTCCTGTCTCCTCTGTCATAACTCTCTTCATAATGTCCTGCTCTCTTCATAATGTCCTGCTCTTCACCCAATGTCCTGCTCTCTTTCATAATGTCCTTCTCTCTTCATAATGTCCTGCTCTCTTCATAATGTCCTGCTCTCTTCGCAATGTTCTGCTCTCTTCATAATGTCCTGCTCTCCTCATAATGTCCTGCTCTCTTCATGTCTTCTGCTCTCTTCATAATGTCCTGCTCTTTCTTAATTTTTTTTTGTTTTTTTTTTGTTTTTTGTTTTTTTGTGTCCTGCTCTCCTTAATGTCCTGCTCTCTTCTTTGTCCTGCTCTCCTCATAATGTCCTGCTCTCTTCATAATGTCCTGCTTCTCTTCATTATGTCCTGCTCTCTTCCATAATGTCCTGCTTCTTCTGTGTCCTGCTCTCTCCTTATTTTTCTCTTCTTAATGTCCTGCTCTCTTCTAATGTCTGCTCTCCTCATAATGTCTGCTCTCTTCATGTGTCTGCTCTCTTAATGTCAGCTCTCTTCCTCAATGCTCCTGCTCTCTTCATAATGTCCTACTCTTCTTAATGTCCTGCTCTCTTCTATGTCCTGCTCTCTTCATGTCCTGCTCTCTTCTCTATGTCCTGCTCTTCCCATGTCCATTTTCTTAATGTCCTCTCTCTCTTCATAATGTCCTGCTCTCTTCACCAATGTCCTGCTCTCCTCACATCTGTCTCTTCGAATGTCTGCTCTCCTCATGTGTCCTGCTCTCTTCATAATGTTCTGCTCTCTTCATAATGTCCTGCTCTTCATAATGTCCTGCTCTCTTCCTGTGTCCTGCTTCTCTTCATTAATGTCCTGCTCTCCCCTTTCCTTCTCCTCCTTGTGTCCTTTACTCTCTTCATAATGTTCTGCTCTCTTCATAATGTCCTGCTCTCTCCTTAATGTCCTGCTCTCCTCTGCTCTGCTCCTTTATGCCTCTCCTCTATAATGTCTCCTCCTCCTCATAATCCTGCTCCTCCATAATGTCCTGCTCTCTTCATAATATCCTGCTCTCTTCCCTTAATGTCCTGCTCTCTCATAATGTCCTGCTCTCTTCATAATGTCCTGCTCTCTTCTGTGTCCTGCTCTCTTCATAATGTCCTGCTCTCTTCCATAATGTCCTGCTCTCTTCATAATGTCCTGCTCTGTGTCCTGCTCTTTCATGCCTTTAATGTCCTGCTCTCTTCTGTCTCTGCTCTCCTCACTAATGTCCTGCTCTGTGTCTGCTCTCTTCTTAGTGCTCTCTTCGCCTGCTCTCTTCTCAATATTCTCTCCTCCATAATGTCCTGCTTCTCCTCCCCAATGTCCTGCTCTTCATAATGTTCTGCTTCTTCTGTCTCTTTTCGCAATGTTCTGCTCTCTCCTGTGTCCTGCTCTCTTCATAATGTCCTGCTCTCTTCATAATGTCTTTCTGTGTCCTGCTCTCTTCGTGTCCTGCTCTCTTCATCATGTCCTGCTCTCTTCATAATGTCCTGCTCTCTTCATAATGTCCTGCTCTCATAATGTCTCCTGCTCTCTTCATCATCTGCTCGTCCTGCTCTCTTCATAATGTCCTGCTCTCTTCATAATGTCCTGCTCTCTTCATTGTGTCAGCACTCTTCATAATGTCCTCCTCTCTTCATAATGTCCTCACTCTCTTCATAATGTCCTGCTCTCTTCATAATGTTCTGCTCTCCTCCTGTGTCCTGCTCTCTTCACATGTCCTGCTCTCTTCATGTGTCCTGCTCTCTTCATAATGTCCTGCTCTCTTCATAATGTCCCTACTTCATAATGTCCTGCTCTCTTCATATGTGTCCTGCTCACCTCACAATGTCCTGCTCTCTTCCTTAGTGTCAGCTCTCTTCGCAATGTCCTGCTCTCTTCCTATGTCCAGCTCTCTTCATAATGTCCTGCTCTCTTCATAATGTCCTGCTCTCTTCCTGTCCTGCTCTCTTCGCAATGTCAGCTCTCTTCATAATGTCCTGCTCTCTTCCATAATGTCTGCTCTCTCCTGCTGTGTCCTGCTCTCTTCATAATGTCCTGCTCTTCATAATGTCCTGCTCTCTTCATAATTCCTCATATGTCCTGCTCTCTTCATAATGTCCTGCTCTCATGTCCAGCTCTTCGCAATGTTCTTGCTCTCTTTCTCCAGCTCTCTTCGCTAATGTCCTGCTCTCTTCATATGTCGCTCTCTTCATAATGTCCTGCTCTCTTCATAATGTCCTGCTCTCTTAATGTCCAGTCTCTTCATAATGTCCTGCTCTTCATAATGTCCTGCTCTCTGTGTCCTGCTCTCTTCATGTGTTCTGCTCTCTTCATAATGTCCTGCTCTCCTCATAATGTCCTGCTCTCTTCATAATGTCCGCTCTCTTCATAATGTCCTGCTCTCTTCACTTATGTCCTGCTCTCCTCATAATGTCCTGCTTCTCTTCCTGTGTCCTGCTCTCCCTCGTAATGTCCTGCTCTCTTCATGTGTCCTGCTCTCTTCATAATGTCCTGCTCTCTTCCTTAATGTCCTGCTCTCTTCCTATGTCCTGCTCCTCTGTGTCCTGCTCTCTTCCACTAATGTCCAGCTCTCTTCATCAATGTCAGCTCTCTTCATAATGTCCTGCTCTCTTCATGTCCTGCTCTCCTCATAATGTCCTGCTCTTCTTTGCAATGCTTTCTCTTCATAATGTCTGCTCTCTTCACAATGTCACGCTCCTTCATTAATGTCCTGCTCTCATGTGTCCCTCTCTTCATAATGTCCGCTCTCTTCATAATGTCCTGCTCTCTCATTCCTTGCTCTCTTCATTATTCTGCTCTCTTCATAATGTCCTGCTCTCTTCATAATGTCCTGCTCTCTTCTGTTGTGTTCTTTGCTCTCTACTGTCCTGCTCTCTTCCATGTCCTGTTTCCTTTGCTTCTCTTCATAATGTCCTGCTCTTTATAATGTGTCTGCTCTCTTCATAATGTTCTGCTCTCTTCGCAATGTCTGCTCTCTTCTGTCTCTGCTCTCTTCTAATGTCTGTCTCTTCATAATGTCCTGCTCTCTTTCTGCTCTCTTTAATGTCTCTCCTCTCTTATTGCTCTTGTCTCCTCTTCTGTGTCTCTTCTCCTCTTCTATGTTCTGCTCTCTTCCATAATGTCCTGCTCTTTGTTTTCCTCTCTTTGTGTCCTGCTCTCTTCATAATGTCCTGCTCTCTTTACTTGTCCTGTCTCTTCATAATGTCCTGCTCTTTGTAATGTCCTGCTCTCTTCATAATGTCCTGCTCTCTTCATAATGTCCTGCTCTCTTCATATGTCTTTCTTTATAATGTTTTTGTTTTTTGTTCTCTTGTGTTCTTCTGTTCTGCTCTTCATAATGTCCTGCTCTCTTTGTCCTGCTCTCTTCATGTTTTTTTCATAATGTCCTGCTCTCTTCATAATGTCCTGCTCTCTTCATTGTTCTGCTCTCTTCATAATGTCCTGCTCTCTTCATAATGTCCTGCTCTTCATAATGTCCTGCTCTCTTCATAATGTTCTGCTCTCTTCATAATGTCCTGCTCTTTCATAATGTTCTGCTCTCTTCATGTTCTGCTCTCTTCATAATGTCTGCTCTGTTTTTTTTTTCTTTGTGTCTCTCTCTTCTATGTCTGCTTTTCTGTGTCCTTCTCCTTAATGTCCTGCTCTCTTCTGTGTCGCTTTCTAATGTCCTGCTCTCTTCATAATGTCCTGCTCTCTTCTGTCTGCTCTTTATGTCCATTCTCAATGTTCTGCTCTCTTCATAATGTCCTGCTCTTCATAATGTCACTGCTCTCTTCATAATGTCCTGCTCTCTTCATGTCCTGCTCTCTTCAATGTCCTGCTCTTGTTTCTTGTCCCTTCTCTTCATAATGTCCTGCTCTCTTCATCAATGTCCTGCTCTCTTTCTGCTCTCTTCAATGTCTGCTCTCCTCATGTGTCCTGCTCTCTTCATAATGTTCTGCTCTCTTCATAATGTCCTGCTCTTCATAATGTCCTGCTCTCTTACTTGTCCTGCTCTCTTCTTGTCTGCTCTCTTGTTTCTTCTCTTCATAATGTCCTGCTCTCTTCATAATGTCCTGCTCTCTTCATAATGTCCTGCTCTCTCTCTTGCTCTCTTCATAATGTCCTGCTCTCTTCATTAATGTCCTGCTCTCTCATAATGTCCTGCTCTCTTCATAATGTCCTGCCTCCTTATATGTCCTGCTCTTCTTCATAATGTCCTGCTCTTCTTCATAATGTCCAGCTCACCTCATAATGTCCTGCTCTCTCATATGTTCTGCTCTTCATAATGTCCTGCTCTCTTCATAATGTTGTTCATAGTCTCTTTCATATGTTCTGTTTCTATGTCCCTCTGTCCTCAATGTCCTGCTCCTCCTCATGTCCTGCCTCCTCATAATGTCCAGCTCTTCCATCATGTCCGTCTTCATGCATGTCCTGCCTCCATGTCCTGCCTCTTCATCATGTCCTGCTCTCTTCATAATGTCCTGCTCCTTTTTCTTCATAATGTCCGCTTTGTTCTGCTCTCTCATCATGTCCTGCTCTTCATAATGTCCTGCTCCTCCTATCATGTCCTGCCTCCTCATAATGTCCTGCTCTTCCATAATGTCCAGCTCTTCATAATGTTCTGCTTCATCATGTCCGTTCCTCTTCATATGTCCTGCTCCCCATCTGTCCTGCTCCCAAAAGTCCGCTCTCCTATGTCCAGCTCTCTTATCATGTCCTGCTCTCCTCATACTGTCCCGCTCTTCTCATCATGTCCTGCTCTTCCATCATGTCCTGCTCACTTCATAATGTCCAGCTCTCTCATAATGTCCAGCTCTTCATAATGTCCTGGTCTCTTCATAATGTCCTGCTCTCCTCATAATGTCCTGCCTCTTCATAATGTCCTGCCTCCTCATGTCCTGCTCTCTTCATAATGTCCAGCTCTCTTTATAATGTCCTGCTCTCTTCATAATGTCCTGCTCTCTTCATAATGTCCTGCTCTTCATAATGTCCTGCTCTCCTCATAATGTCCTGCTCTCTTCATATGTTCTGCTCTCCTATAATGTCCTGCCTCCCATAATGTCCGTCTCCACTTTATAATGTTCTGCTCTTCATATTGTCCAACCTCTTCATAATGTCCTGCTCCTTCATAATGTCCTGCTCTCTTCATAATGTCCTGCTCTCCCCATAATGTCCTGCTCACTTCATAATGTCCAGCTCCTTCATAATGTCCAGCTCTCTTCATAATGTCCTGCCTCTTCATAATGTCCTGCTCTTCATAATGTCCTGCTCTCCCTCAATGTCCTGTTTCCTCTCATGTCCTGCTCTCTTCATAATGTCCTGCTCTCCCTCATAATGTCCTGCTCTCCTCATAATGTCCTGCTCACTTCATATAATGTCTGCCCTTCTATAATGTCCTGCTCTCTCATAGTCCTGCTCTCCATAATGTCCTGCTTCCTCATATTGTCCTTTCTCTATAATGTCCTGCTCACTTTATAATGTCCTGCTCTCTTCATAATGTCCAGCTCTTCATAATGTCCTGCTCTCTTCATAATGTCCAGCTCTCTTCATAATGTCCTGCTCTCTTCATAATGTCCTGCTCTCCTCATAATGTCCAGCTCTCCTCATAATGTCCTGCTCTCTTCATAATGTCCTGCTCTCTTCATAATGTCCAGCTCTCTTCATAATGTCCTGCTCTCTTCATAATGTCCTGCTCTCTTCATAATGTCCTGCTCTCTTCATAATGTTCTGCTCTCTTCATAATGTCCTGCTCTCTTCATAATGTTCTGCTCACCTCATAATGTTCTGCTCTCTTCATAATGTCCTGCTCACCTCATAAAGGAGTGATCTAGGATTTAGGCCAAGTTGAAGTGTGTTTGTGTCCACCCTTTTGTTAGTGTTTATTGTTAACCTCTACTGTTCAGTCATCCTTCATCTTGTTGTTAAGGTTGTGGTCAGCTTGTACAAGTTAAATGTGGTTTAACACTTACTTGTCCTCAATCATCACTGTTATACTGTAATCAATATTTACTATACAGTGTCGTATCATATAGGAGAACAAGTCATGAATTTAATTGGCATTCTATTCTAACAGGTCAGAGGGAAGGCTTTATGTCACTCTTTAAACTTAACTAAGACCTTCATCTCAAGTTTAGAATGTGTCAGATAGCTTCTTCTACAGCTTTCTTGTAAAATCTGTTATGATCGTTTATTCAAGTGTGATGGAACTCTGCTAGCAACTGGATCCTACGACGGCTATGCAAGAATCTGGATGACCGACGGCCGGTTAGCGTCGACCTTGGGCCAGCATAAAGGTCCTATTTTTGCACTAAAGTGGAATAAAAAAGGCAACTATATCTTGAGTGCTGGAGTTGACAAGGTAACTGACATTTTTTTAACACACTGATACTTTACTTTTGTGTGCGTGCGTGAGAGAGAGATAATAACAATAACAATAATAATACTGTAATAATAATAATAATAACAATTAACGTTTTATTGAAAAAGTTAAGCAGCCCGAAGGCTGAAAATATACATTGGACATACATACTAGCACATTTTTTTTTTTAGGGCCTAGGGGGCAAAAATAAGTAATAATAATAATAATAATAATAAAGAACCATAAAGAAATACATAAATCCAAAAAGATCAAAGAGTGAGAAACAATATATGTATGTTGTGTTGTCAATGGTATATAAGAGAAACTGTTGAGACCCTGCAATTGTGTGTAAATGAGGCAGAAAGTCAGATCAGCAACCTGGGACTTGGTCACAATTTTTGTGGCGCCATATGGCAGCAGGGTCTACCATTAGACAACACATTATGCTTCCATTATCTTCCCAGGCGGTAGTACCTCCCTGTTTGGTAGCTGCCTATCTACCTTCTACCTATAGGTGGGTTGTTTAACAAAAGCTTTCATTATTAAAAGGAGAAGGAACACGAATTGAACATACGAATTATAGTTTACAGTTGATGGCCGGGGCTGGTCTCATGTCCTACTGTGTGACATGAAGGACCTCATGTGGTCATGGAGATGCTGGGTGGTGTGGTGTGGTGTCACAGTACCTCCCTCTCTGCAAAGTGGTGTTGTGTTATGGTCAGGTGTAAAGCCAACCAACGGTTGTTCCCAGGGTGGACTGATTAACACTGCCTGGTCAGGGAGATGGTGGTGGGTTCCCAAGGGTGCTGATCTCTGAGTGTGGATCTCACTGATGGGTCACAGCTCACACTGGTACTGTCTGGTGCAAAATTTACTGGCTTAAACACTGTTCATCACTGATTCCACTTCTTTCAAAAACGAAATTATCACTTTTGGCAAGATTATGTTGATATCCTGGTGGTGAGGATGGATTGAGGAGAGGGACTTGGGAAATGGTAGGTCGAGGGGCAGCTCCGCAGCAGGACTGGGCGCCCCATAGGTCTTACCTTCCAGTGGTCGGGGGGTGTAATAATTAACAGTTTATTGAAAGAGCATGGCAGCCGGAAGGCTGAAAATATATACAGTGGTCCCTCGGTTAACGAGCACAATCCGTTCCAACAGGTTGCTCGTTAACCGAAAAACTCGTTAACCGAAACCGTTATTTCAATGGGTTTTTGGGTAATTGGTTCCAGCTCACCGAAAATTGCCTAAATTCAACAAAAAAGGTAGAAAAGTAAACTTACTTTGAGGTGTGTATGTAGAAGGCTCCTGGATGATGATGATGATGATGATGGGAATTAGAATGGGGGTGGAGGAGAAGGGAGAAGAGAAGGCATTGGGGTGGAAGAGAAGTCACCCCATGGCGCCATTTCACCCATAAAATTTTAGTTCTCTTGGTGTAATTCAAGATTATTTTCTTTAAATCAATACTGCACTGCATTATATATTGTCAATATGTAAAATAAATTTCAAAATGACCAATAATTTGCTTGGAAACACAGAAAAAAAGCGTTTAGTTGAAGAGAATCTCAAGCAATATGTTACCTCCACTGAAAAGAGAGAGAGACTAACGCCTGTCTGGTGTGTTAACAGGCTGGATGGCGCGCCAGAAACTAGTTTCTTTACCTTCAATTATGTTCAGTAATTGTTAAAATGACTAAAAAAGTTAATATTAAACTTTTAAAATTATTGAATAGTATAAACTTCTTGATATTTACTAAAATAGTAAGGAATTTAAGCCCTAAAACCGATTACTGTATTGGCGGACTAATACTACAGCTGGTGGACCGCCAAATGCAAGCGAAAACATGTTGAAGTCGGCTCGTAAAAAACTCGTTAATCGAGGGATTGCTCGTTAACCGAAGTTAAGAATCTTATGGAAGGTAAATCGTTAACTGAAATCTCGTTAACCGAGGCGCTCGTTAACCGAGGGATCACTGTAGTTACATAACTGGGGAATGGGTCAGTTGATTGACCAATAATATACTGTACAAGTAACTTAAGTGATACAAATATGATATATAATAACTAGGTGGGGAGAAGCTCAAACCACGGGGCATCTCAACACAGTGACAGTGCAAAAAGGTAAGATTGACTGGGTGTGAATACACTGGTTGATTACAAGTTATTGATATTTTTTACAATGGTTGGGACTGGGCTTTTCTTATAGTAATCAGTTCGTGCTCGTATAGACTTGATGCAGTTGTGGTGTCGAACAGCAATTCTCGGACGAGGGACCTCAGGTGGTAGTAGGAGCCGGTGTCGAGGATGGTGCAGAAGCTTCTCACCAAATTTACAGATGAGGTCGTGGTGATGGTCAGAGAGAGCTGAGAGGGTCAGTGTGTTGAGCGCTTCTTGATATGTGGAGTAGGAAGGGGAGAGAATAATCTCGCGTGCCCTCTTCTGCAGTTTTTCTAGGTGTTTACGTTGTGTGGCATTTAGGGAGGAAGACCAGGCAGGGGAGGCATAGGTGAGCTTGGGAAGTATGAATGTTGAGTAAACACTGAGGAGCTCGGGGGCAGGAACTCCGAGGGACTTGGCGGAGGAGGTGGAGACGGACACTGGAGGATTTGACAAGTTCACTGACGTGTGTTTTCCAATTTAGTTTGTTGTGTATGGTGACGCCGAGGAGCTTAGTGGAATCTACAACCTGGAGTGTGTTGGGGCCTAAAGCAATGGAAGGGGGTGGGACAATGTCGGAGGGGAGGTTGATGTGCATAACCATGGCTCTTGGTATGGTTGATGGTGAGTCTGGTGAAGTGGTTATTGGTGGCCCAGTTTTGGAGACTTCAATAAATCTTGGAGGGCGGTATAGTCGGGAGCAGAATTGTTGACACTGATCCCAATGGTGGAATTGTTGACATGTTTCCAGAGAGAGAGAGAGAGCATAAATCAGGAGTTGTTTATTATTTTAACAATAGATGGGGTGGTGCTATTCTTATATCTATCGGCTGCAAAGAGACCTGTAGCGGTTGTGGTCATTGAGATAAAAGGCGCCGTCTCTCTGTTGCATAAGTCTTTTGATCCGAGGTGTGATCCAGGGCAAGTCAGCTGGGTGTGATCTGACGGACTTCTCGGGGAAGAAGTGGTGGTAAGAGTCTGTGGTAGTGTTGGTATAATTTATCCATTTGGTGTCCACGTCATCCACATTAAGTACTTCAGTCCAGGGATGGTGAACTATCCACTGCCCGAAGAGACGCACTGCAGAGTCAGTAATCGGCCTGTAGGTCTTGATGTAGGGTCTCTGTACTTGAGTGGGAGTGGCAGCAGGGGACCAGAGCACTGATAAGTGTGTGCTACACCCTATAGGAGGCATTGGTTAGATAAGGTCAAGGGTATTTTGACCGTGTGTGGGGAAGTTCACAACTTGTGATAGTAACAACTGGTCCTGGATATCAGTGGTGTCAATTTCATTGTAATCCCTGCATAATACTAGCTTGACACATGGGTTCCTAACTCTGAGGTGGTAATGAGGTGATTAATAAGAGTGTCTGGTGGGTGAGCGAGGCTGATGGTATGACACACAGATTATGATAGAAGCAGTGTGGCGCGGGTGGGCACGTGGCACAACACGCCCCCATAATGCCTCCACATCTGCTGGGACTTGAATATCCAGGCGTGACGGGCGTAGGTCATCTTGACAGAAGAGGGCAACGCCCCCTCCGCGTCTATGTGAACGAAGGTGATGAAAGAGTTGGCATCCCTCAATATGACACGTTTCAGGAACAATTTGCCAAGCCTCACATATGGCTACGACGTTGGCAGCGACTGACCGAACTGTGGTTGCCAGCTCGTCAAACTTGTTAGCTAGGGATGTGACGTCGGAGAGCGATCAAGGCGGGAGATCATACCATATCCATGGGACTTCAGTGTAATGGTACTGTCTGTCAGGGGTGGGTGTCTGGTTTCCTAGTGGAGGTTGTGGTCCTAGTGGGCTTTTGTTTGTGACGCCCCTGTCACCGGCTGCACGCATCGAATATGTTCAGTGACTCGAGTCGAGCGATAACACTGCCATCAGGATAACCGTTCCCACGCTTTAGATGGTACAGGGAGCGCCGGGAGTAAGTGATTGGTGGCCATCTGTTGATATCTGTTGTTGTGGATGGACGGAAGTGTTTTTTCCCGTGGCCATAAACTCACTGGCGGCACTTTGAGGGCCACTGACACTGGTGGACATCTGTTAACATTTGTCAATCGTAAACACCGCGTGTCCTTGTTTCTGGCACTTGGGGTCGCTGGCACATGTGTGTGTGTGTAAGTGTGGCTACGCGTGTGTGTGTGTGGCTACATATGTGTTTGTGTGTGGCTTCACATGTATGCGTGTGTGTGTAAGTGTGGCTACACGTGTGTGTGTGTGTGTGTGTGTAAAAGTTTGGCTATACATGTGTGTAAGTGTGGCTACACGTGTGTGTGTGTGTGTGTGTGTAAGTTTGGCTATACATGTGTGTAAGTGTGGCTACATGTGGCTGTATGTACACATGTAAATTTGTATGTGTCTTCTAGTCATTCAGTCCACCACACTTGGTCATTATCTCCCGGTCTTGTTAGTACAGTACTAAAGCTTGTACAGTACAGTAGGTGCTAAAGAAACTTATAAACTGCAGCTGCTCTTCAAAAGTCCAAACATCAATAATGTGGAAACTTAAAGATATGAGTAAACATTAAGTGTGACATATTTAACTACAGTACTCTGTTAATTTGCCACACACCTGCTTGTTGACTGAGCTGCCAAGTATTGTAGCTGGCTGCAGAGGTAAATAAGGAAAGCTCTCTTCACTTAGTGTGCTACTTTGTTTATTCATATTATAGTATACTGTACTGTATTAATTTAACCTTCAGTTAACCCAAAATTTCTTTAGTCTCAAACATTTCTGATTTTAGTAGTGCCTCTTGTGGTAATACTGTTGTCAGGTGTTGAGTGTTTTATTAGTAGTCAATGTCACCTACCAGAGATGGTTGAGAATGATTGGTTCAAATAATATTATATTTATTTAAAAGCTAAAGTTATAAGAAATTTATTTGTGATCAGTTATGGTCCCATTTTGAGAATGTTTAAGTCCTATGAATAATGAGTGTTTTGTTGTGAAGAAGTTGTACCATCTGTCCTCCAACTGTTGCTCTCAGTTTGTGTAACCCTTGGGTGAGCTGGTCCAGGAACATGACTGGAGAGGCCAACACCAGCCTACATAATCTTGCTGGGCCCAAGACTGAACATCTGCCTTGGGTTGGTTAGGAACCCTGAACACTACACTGCCACCTGAGCTATACCCATACTGTCTATCTGCCTACTGTCTTGGCTCTTTGAATACATTACTGTACTGTACTGTATAGATGTGGGTTGGGTCAAGGAAAATGCTAAATAATGATATTAAAGGTGTAGAAATTCACAAATTGCCGAGATAACAAGTTGAACATTTTATGCACAGTGTGTCTTAGGTTACAAGGAATCTCTAAATAGGGAGTTTGTGTACAGTAACCCCCAAAAATGTTCAGCAATTTCATGTCCCCTGATATGTAAAAGCCCCTCAAGTTTTTAGCAAATTGGTGAAATAACTGATTTTAGGATATATAAGTGACACCCGATAACCGACACTCCCGTTGACCGCCGATTGGCACAACCGCCGATTACATATAGGGAAAATACCCCGCAAGTTTTGTAGATACCCTGGAGATCCAACGATCGGCAGAGCTGGTGTGGTGCAAATTCTTGCCACCAGAGGCGTGTTAAACACTGCCTCTGACTCATTCCGCCATCTTTGTTTTTGTTTACACTTACTGTGTGTCTCTGACTTTGTGTTTTTTTGTTATTTCTGACTTAGTGTATCACTCAGTCATACTTAAACACCCCAGTGATAGTTCCTCTTGTGCTGGGCAGCTTGATGTGATGTAATAAGGCATAATAAGAATGAACCACCAAAGAGTGGTAGAGACTTGAACTTGTCACCCTAGACCATCTCTACCATCCTCAACACAGGTAAATGATAGTCTCAATTTATGCTTTACATTACTTATTTAAGGCTTATTATGTTTGGTTTATTTTCTTGCTTGACAGTGTACAGTACAGAGATATATCAAGGGTAGATGGGAGTTTTGGAGGGTGGCCGGTCCTTAACACCCTGAATATGTTATGTTCTTATGGGATTAATTGTCTTGATAACCGTTGATTCACTAACCAACAATTTTTCCTAGTCCGTATATGAGTTAGTTATCGGGGTATTCCTGTACAGGCATCCACAGATTACAGAAGGATTCTGTTCCTTAAAATTTTTCCTTGTTGCAAAATTCCATAATGCAGAACAAGTTTTCTCATTGACTCCCATTATATAAGTTGAGGGGCATTCCTCTGGAAAAAATAGACATTTTTAAACGCATTCAAAGATTCATTCATGATGTAACGTATTAAATGCACAAAACATGCACATTTAACTTACCAGAAATGGTGTTTAGTGCTGAGTGAGGTGAGGTGAGGTGGTGCACTTGGAGTTACTGGGAGGGAGACAGTGGGTCACTCCTGCCTCCCCCTGCATATCATCATCATCTGCCTCAGTTGCTGCAGGCTGTGGTCTTGGGGCAAAAAATTTGTCTAAATTGTTTAGTGTTGACGGTGCATTTTATCATTGTACAGCTTCTCGTAGCCACCGAGGAGGTTCTCCTTGTTTCTTGTCAATTTGAGGCTACATTCATGATTGGGATCATTAGTAGCAAAGATTTTTAAAGTTCCTCCATAAGACTAAACCATTTAGCCAGCAGCTTGCTCCTGTTCCATCAACATCACATCCTCACTGGACAGATCTTCTCTGTGTGACTCTAGCAACTCAACCACACCATCTTGATCCACTTCCTCAATCCCTGCACCATTTACCAGTTTTACAATTTCTTATTGAACTTCATTTGCTGTTTCAATTTGGAGATAACCTTGAAAGTCATGGATGTATTCTGGCCAGATCTTTTTCCACACATCATTCATTGTTGTTATTTTCAGCTCGTCCCAGGATTCGGCAACGTTTTCCACAGTGTTCATGATGTTAAATTCTTCCAAAAATCCCTGACTGATTGTTGATCCTCCTAGTCAATTGCTACTATGAGTTGTTTAAATGTTCTATGTAAATAGTAGGCCTTAAAGCTGGCACTCACACGTTGTCCCATTGGCTGTAACAAGGCAGTTGTGTTCTTGGGCATATATTCCACTCTGACATTTGTAGAAAGTTGATTTAGGTTAATTTGGTGGCTGGAAGCATTATCTAACAGGAGTAGAGCCTTGCTGGAAATATTTCTACTGTCACTGTACCTTTCTACTACTGGAAAAAATAATTTGTGAACCAATCTTGGAACAGGCTGGCAGTCATTCATGCCTTCCTATTAGAACGTCATATCACTGTTAGTTTAGGTTTGGTTTGGTGTAGCCCTTGACAGCCTTTGGGATTTTCAGAGTGGTGCACAAGCAAGGGCTTTAACTTCATAACTCCAGCAGCATTACCTTGCAACAGAAGCATTAGATGACCATTTGAAGCCTTGTATCCTGGTGCTGACTATTCTTTGCTTGAAATAAATGTCCTGGCAGGCATGTGCTTCCAAAACAGGCCAGTTTCATTGACATTGTACACTTGTTCTGGCGTGTAGCCATCTGTTTCAATAATTGCCTTCAGTTTTGCAGCTTCAGTATCAGCACTGGCTGCTTCAGTGACCATCTTAATATTATGCAAATTTAGGCATTTTTTTACCTTTCAAACCACCTTTACTGGCATGAAAAAGTTGAGCATCAGAATTTGCACCTTGTTCCTTAACTAAATCATCATACAAACTTTTTGCTTTTTCCTGAATGATCAAAGTGTTTATGACACATTTTGTTTAGTTTGATCCTCAATCCACACACTCAGGAGGCATTCCATATTAAGTATCACATCACTTTGATGAAAGTACAATGTACAGGCAGTTAAAGGAGTAGCAGCTTTTGGCGACGTAGCTGAGTTTTTCTCCCCCATCAAACCTCCTCAGCACATCAAGTTTTATTTCTTAACGTCACTCCTCTACGTGATCTTTCACTACCACTTGCGTGCGCTTCATGGCCTCTTTCCACTCATCTTGAATAGGAATACCCAGTAATACAGTCCTAAACACAGGGGCAAAATTTAACAGAGTGGTGAATGAATAAACTGACCAAAACCGTTGCTATTGTTGTCGGTCCGTAAGTGTCTTGTAGCTACCACCTAGAATCTACACACAATAAATTTGACCAATTCCGGTCAAAATTTTGGTTATAAATTGTTTCCTCCCTCCCCCCCTCTTTTTTGTGTGTGTGGGGGGAGCTGTTCCCAATATTTTTGGTCATAATTTTCAAATTCTGTAAGCACGAATTTCTGTAACTCTGGTTTTTGTAATGCAGAGTTCCATAACGTGGGGATGCCTGTATGTTGTTATCTTACATAGGGACCCAGATCATGGGAAGGAATAAGTTTATTGTGATACAGTATTATTTTTGTGATACTTTTTTTTCCAAATAATTTTTGGAACACCAATTAAACTCAGATATTGTCGCTTACTGTAAAGTTCTTTGGTGATAGACTACTGTACAGGAAATGTTTGAAGCATACTGGCATGTTGTGGGTCAATGACCTGTACCCGGGTGGGCTGTTCCCCGTAAAAAAAAAAATAAATAAATACAAAATAAGAAAATAATATTGTATAACCTTACAGGCTGTTGTGCACAGCGCGTACACAGCACAAATAAGAAACATTAACAGCACTTTGAGTAAACATTGATAAATGTAATCCATTGTCACTGACTGGTGTAAGTATCATATTGTGAGTAATAAAGCAGACAAAGATATAATGAACTAAGTTTGTAGAAGATATTATTTCTGGATAATTAAAATGTGTTTTATTATCTTTAAAGTGACTCAGCAGCACCAGTGTTTACATCTTAGACAGATTTAGTTTCACCCATGGAAAAAATCATAAAATATAAAGAAAAACTTATTTCTTGAGGTAAGAAAACATTTATACAGTACAGAGAACTGTTCTCAAGTTGGTGGTAATTGTTCAAACCCGTCATCCAGTATTGTGGATTCGTTCGCATTAATCGACCGGCCAAGCATGGCGGCGCTCATTCCTTCCTTTAACTTCTCTAATAATTGAACTTTCTTGGTAAGAGTCATCACTGACTTGTGCCTTTTGTGTGTCACTGCTGTAGCATCACTAGAACTTGGCAGTCTTTTAAGGACAGTTTCACACCTAAAACACAAGAGTTTGGAGCACAACAGAGAGATGCCACGGTGCAGACAATGGTTGAGAGGAGACACTATGGGTGCATGTTGGGGTGACTTACAGTTCTTCCACAGAGGATCGTGAATGGTCCACGATCTGCTTACTGTGAATAGTCAAAACATTGAATGGCAAACCCACAAGAAACAAGGGTTTGCTGTACAATATATATATATTTTTTTTTGCAGGCAATGTTTCTATTATACTTTTTGTCGCTTACTAATAAGTCACGTATTTTATCATCTCAGACTACGATCATCTGGGATGCATCCTCAGGACACTGCACGCAACAGTTTGCCTTCCACTCGGCTCCCGCCTTAGATGTAGATTGGCAAACAAACACATCATTTGCCAGTTGTTCTACTGACCAGTGCATACATGTTTGTCAGCTGGGTCAGGATAAGCCAATAAAATCCTTCCAGGGACACACCAATGAAGTCAACGCCATCAAGTGGGACCCACAGGGTAATCTTCTTGCTTCGTGTTCTGACGACATGACTCTCAAGGTGAGATCAAATAATTATCTCGTTTATAAAAGATTAAAATCCCCATCATTACACCGTGTTGAAATATTTTGTTTAAAAATCTTTTATTTGTTAAGTTGTGTAGAGAACAGATAGTCCTGTGAATAAATTTTTGTTCATGGCCTGATGGCCCCCAAAATCCCTCCATTTGAAATCTAGTAAAAAAAAAAAAAAATAATAGAGCTCCTCCCCGGCTTACGACGGGGTTAGGGACCCAAATCCAGGTCGTAAGTCGAAAATGCTTAAATAATACATAGAAAATCTAAAATGGGTGTCTCTTTTTCTTCTCAGCACCACAAAACTCTCACTTTTAAGCTTGCCAGCCATTTAAAGTGAATTACAAACGAAAATTTTGTCAGTACACAGCGCAATCACTGACGTTGGGACTCGAAAATACGTAATTTGACAAAATTTTGGTACGATTGAGGCGGTCGTATGTCCTGGTGGTCGTAAGTCAAGTAGTTCGTAAGTCGGGGAGGAGCTGTATACTGTATTTATTTAACTAAACACAATTATTTTAATACAAAAATAGTTTTTTAATTTAATTACAACAAACCCCCGATATAACAAGCTAATTGGGGGAAGGCCGGTTCATTGCAGCCTAAAGTCCATTATATCCAGATCCTGAATAATAACAGACTCTAAATATCCCATCAAAATTTCTGAATTATATATATATCATTACTAAACCATATTTTTCATTACCAAACAGACTTTTCATAACTAAATTTGCTTGAAATTGGTACATTATTGAAATGGAAACCAACCAACTGAGCTTTCTGGGTCACAGTGGGAACCTGCTCACCAAGTGTGCTGACCCTGGTTCACTACAGCCTCAGTTGCGAACTTTGAATATTTGATTGGGAAAAAAAATTACAGTAGTAATAGAGGTTCCCATGTGAGTAAATTTGAAAATTGCATGTAGTTGGGACAGTTTGTTTATAAAGGTAACTATTAGGGTGTGTCAATTTTGTCAACATGTTAAAAATCAAATTTGGTAGTCAAAATATTGTGCCTCTTTATGTCTAAACTTGAGATTAGCAAACAAAAATGAATTGAAATAACCCTCACCTACATCAATTATACCTTAAAGTTTCAAATATCAGTATTTCAACAAATTAATGAGACTTGATTTGAATTATTCACTTGATATTAACTAATCTCATGTAAGCATATGGATTATGGAGTATTTTATGGTTCTATAGCTTGTGTACAATATGCATGTCAGAACATGAACATGAACAGGCTCTCCGTGTGGGACAGTTTAATTCTTGTTTTGACTTGTACCAAGCGTGAGGATAAGGCGCCCGGCTCACTCTCCTTCTAGATATCATAGACGGTGGTTTGCTCTCATTGCACTTGCACCTACTCTACCAGACGAATTCTACATTTTAATTATTGTAAGTAGGGCATATTGATTGTCGCAGTTACTTATATCATTGTATAAAACATTATGTTCTAAGAAATTATTATGTTATTTCTGTTACAGCATTTTTGATAAACAAATTGATATTTTTTGAAACAACAATTGAATTATGAAACATTGAAATATTTTTCTATTTGTCAGATAGTGTGAAGATGTCAAAATTGAAGACAAGAAGTCAGTTGTCAACCCACTTGAGCCTGCTAGTTGGTAAAGGGAAGGAGCTTCCTGTATCAGAACTTCCAACAGTGAGAGACATGCTAAGATTAGGGTTACTCCTTCGAGAAAAAAATGCAAAGGACAGAAGGAACTATACAGATAAAGAACTCATAAATGACATGATAGTCCCTCTTCTGCATCAATGGACAAAAGCTAATGCACTATTCAAACCACCTGTGATTAATCAGTGTCGAACTATTGAGCTAAAACTAACGAAATTATGGCACAAAGCAGTTGAAACATCACTTGGTAAAGGAAACTTGGCCAGGAAAAATGAATTTCTGCACACACTTGATACTCTGTTTGACATTTTGACCTGCAAGTGCTCCATACAATTATGTTCTGAATCCAACTGTTCTCACTCAGGTAAGAGAGAAAATAATTCCCACATTGATTGTGGTTGTCCTCGTGAAAAGAAGATCCCTGTTTTAGAGCTTGAATTTATAAAGGCACAGAGGACAAAGGCAGAAGGCCAAGGAAGTATGCAAATGGGTTCAATAGATTATTCAGAAACAAAGAAGCAGATTGCTAATGCCAAGAAGAGAGAACAAATCCGAGAGAGGGAACAAAAGAAGAAAATGAAGAGTGAAGAAGCCATCCAAAGAGAGGAAGAGCTGTGTCAAGATGTTTATCACTTCTTTGATAGTTCTTCTGATGAACAGGAAGCAACATCAGATGATAGTTCCAAAGAGCCATCTGAACCTTTACCAAAGAAAATGAAATACAACACAAGAAATATTTCAAACATTGCTTTAGCTAGTATTCGCCACCATGCTGGACTTCGTGAGGCTGCAGAAATTGCAACTGCCGCTTGGATAGATGCAGGCCTCATCAGCCGAGAGGATGTATCTTTGGTGATAGATCATAATAAAATTAGAAGAGCACAAGAAAAAATAATGAAGGAAATATCTGATCAGCATGAAAAAGATTTAAGCGAGGGAGGGCTCTCCTGTCTTTTGTTTGATGGAAGAATAGATGACACAAAAGTTTTGCTAGAAGTAGAGGGAGTGAACAGAAAGTTTCCAGGTCTCATCAAAGAAGAACACTACTCTGTCTGTTCTGAGCCTGGTGGTCGGTTTTTGTTTCACTTTGCTCCCGAAACTGAAGTAGAAGGGAAGAAACATGCAGAGGTCATTGTTGATCATATTTTATGTTGGGTTCAGGAGAGAGGACTTGGCAGTTCACTGCAGGCTGTTGGTGGAGATTCAACTGCAGTGAACACCGGATGGCAGGGGGTGTAATGACGCATTTAGAGAAAAAACTAGGAAGAAGACTTGTTTGGATTGTATGTGATTTACATACAGGCGAGCTACCTCTTCGTCATCTCATCCAGGAACTTGATGGTCCTACAAAGAGCACCAACAAGTGGTCAGGTCCCCTTGGCATCATGCTGGATGAAGCAACACAACTAGAAATAAATACAACCTTTCCAAAGGTCGAAGTTGGCCCTCCCCTTCCGGCGTTGTCTGAAGGAGTCATCAAAGATCTCAGCACAGATCAATCCTATGCTTATCGTATTGCCCAAGCAATAAGATCAGGAGAAGTGCCTCAGTCATTGGCTCTCTTGGAGATTGGACCTGTCAGTCACAGCCGTTGGTTAACTACAGCTCTTCGTTTCTGCAGGATTTGGATTTCCAAACACGAATTGAAGGGCAAAGTGCTGAAGAATTGGAGGTTAATTGTTGAATTTATTATTGGAGTTTATCTTCCCCAGTGGTTTAGTGTGAAACTTAATCCTATGTGGGTGGATGGGCCCAATCACCTTTTGTTTCAATTGCAGCTAGTAAGAACACAGAGGAAGGTAGTGAGGGACATCGTGTTACCTGTGGCAAGAAGGTCCGCTTGGTATGCTCGATCAGAAGCAGTTTTGCAAGCAATGCTTTGCAGTCAATGTACCAATCTCCGAACCGAGGCTGTAGAAGTCATTCTAAAGATTAGAGGAACGCTAATAGATGACGACCAGTTGGGAGACTGTTCGCTTCATTCAAGAAAAGTTCCCCCAATAAACGTCAATGCCACCAAATTGTCAGAATTGGTTGACTTGAGTTTGGAAGTCTTAGAGCCACCATTGACAACAAGTCTAACTAGCCAAGAATTGAGAAACCTTAAAGAGACTCCAATGCAGGTGCCGAAGTGGCCTTCCCACACTCAAAGTGTTGAGAGATGTGTGAAAATGGTCACAGAAGCAGCGGGCCATGTTTACAGCCACGAGAGGCGAGAAGGTTACATCAAAGCACAAATAGCAAGCAGACTACTGATGACAAGAAACCAAAGCAAAGAGAGTATGAAGGCATTGGTTACTTTCAAATAGACTACAGATAATAAAATATAATAATTTGAAACTTGAAACAGTAACATGTGTGCAAACGCTGGTTATGTTATAAATTCACAAATATGTACATTTAAAAATCCATTTGATGTAGGTAGGACTTATTATAAAAAAAAATTTATGCCAGAATATTGTTTTGCATGCTTAAAGACTACAATAAATTGCTACCAAATTACTCGATTTTCAATTTAGCCAGTTCACCCCCTAAATTGACACACCCTAGTAACTATGCAGTAGTTAGGACTTGTTACCTCTTGTAACTATGATTTTATAATGTTAAGACTTGCTAAAACATATTATTTAAGAGAAGTGTTTTATTACAGATTTGGTCAGGATACATGTGTTACGACCTACAAGCGCACAGTAAAGAGATCTACACCATCAAATGGTCACCAACTGGACCTGGTACTAATAACCCAAGTATGAACCTCATCCTTGCCAGGTAATTATGCTATATTTTGTCAATTACATGAACTAACTTTTTTTGATGTATCTTGTCTAAAGACTGCCTGTATGTTATGGCTATATGTTACATAACTTAAGATGAACAATAAACATTGGCATCCTGTTAATGAAGAGTAATTACAAGGAATGAGCTTCAAGTACTGTACTAGAGTACATGGTTAATCCTCAGTGTAGGTATTCTCTGGGATGTCTTCCTCAAAAGTTAATGGTTATGGGGCGGTGGAGATAACACTGTTTTGTTTGAACAATAAGAGAGCTCAATGAGTATGCTTCAGATTTTTGTCTTCAGTCTATATACAGTCTGCGCGGAATATTAAAACCTCGATAGGGCCGACGAACTAAGTTCTCGCAAAAATAAGATCATATGTTGTGAAGGCTGTCCTGGGATGCGAGATGTCAAAATGCTTGGTTTTCTGGCAAGTGGTGACATTTGGCAACTGAGAACACGTCACAGCTTGTAGTCAGTGCGCCTCTGGCAACTGTGAGGGGAAGATTTATTGGGCTGTTTCCCGCACCATGTGGCCGTGTTTTGTCTAGTTTAAGGTGCATTAACCCGACATACTAGCCATCAGAGATGTCCAGGAGGGTTACTACAAGAGACGATATTGCAGCAGTGATTGCATTGTACAAAGCGAACCATATACTGAGAGAAATTTCGGCTCAGACTGGTTTGGCATTACGAGTTGTTCAAAATCTTGTCAAACGTTTCCGTGACCTTGGAGAGGACGAGTTACCAGCTCCATTACCTAACTCTGGGAGGCCTAAATTATTGTCTCCACGGACACTTAAGGTTATTTCTCGACAAGTTCGGTCCAATCCCTCACTCACAGCACGTGAAGTGAAAGAGAGAAACCCCCGTCTTCTGAGTCACATCTCGTTGTGTTGTGTTCAACAAGCCCTGCACGATGACCTGGGATTTAAGAGCTTTCATGCCCGCCGTAAACCTCTGTTGACAAAGAGACAAGGAAAATAGAGTGAAATTTTGCAAGAAATATGAAGTGTGAGATTTAGAGACATGGAGGAGTGTATTGTGGTCCGACGAGGGTACGTTTTCTGTGACTGGGAGTAATGGAGGGAGGGTGTACCGCCCGCCCCACTCAGACGCGCGCCTCCCACAATACACTGTAAAGACTGTTAAGCACCCTGCCTCGCTTATGGTTTGGGCTTCCTTTACATATTATGGTGTTGGTGAACTAGTAATCCTCCCTAAGAACCAGATGAAGAATCAGTACAACTATCTTGAACTGCTCAATGATTTCTTACCTGAATCATTTGATAAAGCTAAGGCAAGCCTTTTCATGCAGGACGGTGCCCCATGCCACACTGCTAAAAGTGTCATACAGTGGCTCAAAGACTGTGAGGTACCTTTCTTTAATGACTGGCCTGGCAGTAGCTCAGATCTTAAACCAGTGGAAAATTTGTGGTTCATTGTTAAACGTCGTCTGCGCGACGCTGACACATTATCAATCCCGAAGCTAGAGGCAGCCATCAAGGATACCTGGGCTAACTTGCCACCTGACCTCTTGCAAAACCTTGCTGACAGTGTTCCTCAAAGGCTAAAAGACTGTGAAGCGCAGAGGAAACACCACAAAGTATTAGTTGAAGTGGTAAGTGTTACTTGACTTTATTTATATAACATAATCGTAAATATGCATATTTTTTCAGCACACGATCTCACATTCCGCGCAGACTGTACTTAAAAGTCTCTCCATTTCTTCCATACTCTGCCCCTGCCTTGGCAAACTTTATTTGCACTTAACAGAATTGTAGACTGAGCACTTTCTGGAGGAGCTCCAAGACCAAAAGTGGTTAGGTTTTGCAAGCAAGAAAATGACATTCTTAATCCTCCACCAACTCTGTTATTGACATTTGACTGTTTTGAAATTCCAGCCTCTTATCACAGTTGCCTGGATCTCCATTAAGGTGAAACCATACATCCCAAACCCTAGACGATGCTGCCATTGTCAGATGTATGGCCGTGTCAGCCACACTTGTTGTAAGTTAGAGCAGGGTCTTACTGTGGTGAGGGTCACAAATGTCTGGGTCTGATCTGTTGTTTTCACTGTAGTGAGGTGCACCTCTAGCCTCTGTAGTGAGGTGCACCTCTGGCCTCTGTAGTGAGGTGCACCTGGCCTCTGTAGTGAGGTGCACCTGGCCTCTTATAGTGAATGTGACCGGCTCTGAATTGAGAAAGAGAAACCTGTACTGAAGATCCACACAAGAGACAAAGTGAGCTTTGCTGAAGCCAGAAGTACAGCACTGAAATATGTCTCAAGTCATGGGGATACCTATGCACAGGTTCTGTCCTGACCACAAGGCTTGGTTAACTGTTGCTATGACAATGCCCCAAGAATCATCTGTACTTCTATTAAGTTCAGCTCCCACACCCAACTCTATACCACCAATCCTCGTTCTTCTCTCATAGTGGCTGAGGTTCACATGGATGAGGCGGGCACATCTGCTACTCTTCATCTTTCCTCCATCCAGCCATCCTGGTACTACAAAAATTTCAGCAAAATGCCACCAAAGGTCCTCAGAGTCTCTGGAGATAGACAGTTCTTCAGTCAAGGTAACTTCAGAACCCATTTCTGAGTCCCAGACACTCCAACAGATGTCAGCTCAGGTTGGCGCCGCCTCCTTAGATATGCCTGGGATTTCAGCTCGGCTCAAGCGGGTGAATCAGGGTTCCTTGATCTGAGATTTCCTACAGTGGATTACCCATATGCAGAACATCAGCTTCAACCCCAGATCGGGTAAGCTGTTGCATTTTCTTCAGTTCCAAGCAAGGAATCGAACAATGAAATTCCAGGCAATCATGTTTCATTTACACCATTACAACAGCCAATCATCATCGAGAGTAATGTTTACAAGATTATGGCGGCAACTATGTCTCGACAAGTTTTTACGGAGGAGGGAAATCTATCCTTGCACATCATAAGTTACTTTTGTTTCTATAATTCCAATCAAATTATAATGATTTATGCCACTGTGTTACAATGTGGCTGTGTTTTTATAAGATAACTAAGAAATTCATAGAGGAAGAACAATTGCATACAAGATGTAGATATAATCTGGGACAGGTGTCCATATTTATAACCAAAGCAAGATGAATCAATGCAGGGTGCAGTAACCTGGTTAGGTTAGGTTCGGTTAGGTTAGGTTTCCATCTGTTCTTTTAACCCCACATTTCCCCTGATTAGTAATGTTAAGAAAAGACTCCTTTATTAATACATTAAAATGAAAATGCACTCGGCATTGATTCAGTTATATTGAAAATACAGGGTGGCCTCCAAATTCGTGGGGGTTAGGTTCTCAAGGTGGACGCGAATAACATTTGCGGACGGGGAGGGGGGTGCATTTTTACTTGTGTACAAAGAATGTATATTCCCTTAATGTGTTTGTCCTTCAGACAATTCTTTATTTTATCTGTATTATTGTGTGTGTGTAGAGAAATTAGCTGATGAATGGGAGGTAGAGGTGAACCATGGCCAACAGGTCTTTCAGGTAGATGCTATCACTCTTATTGTTACCATCCCATACCATACATTATCATAATATTACATCATAACCACCATTGTTGCCATCACTGCACCACCATCAAATTCATTGTTGTGTAGATATCCCATCCTAGTCTCCACTTAATACTCATACTGAGTCTTCATTGATTAACAGTGCTTCATTTGACTCTACTGTACGGCTGTGGGATGTGGAGCGTGGAGCCTGCATACACACCCTTACTAGACACTCCGAACCAGTATATTCTGTGGCCTTTTCTCCTGATGGCAAGTTCCTAGCATCTGGGAGCTTTGATAAATGTGTCCACATATGGTCAACTCAGGTACGTAATCTCAGTTTAAGTGGGAAGCTTTCAAACAGTCTACAGGCTTGTCATGGTACACAACAAACAGTGAACAAGAAATACTGTGGAGGTGTTTACTTATGGAAGACATATTATGTTTATACCTATACTGTGTGGTATTTCCTCTCTGTCACACACACACACACACACTTACTTTTTGTTTTAAGATTATTGTCAATAACTATGTACAAGGCTTACAAAACATTACACCACAGATTTGTCATTAATACCTGGCTGAACAAAGATGGAAATTATCCCCAAAAATAGTCATGGAGAGAACAGTAATGTGTGTGTGAGTGAAATGCTGAGAAGGATGTCAAGAGGTGAACAAGCGCTCCACTCGTGGCTTATGGAAGGTTGAAGTGCAGTAAATGAACTAATTTTCATTGGCTCATGGGAGCATCAAAGCACCTTTTTGGTTCTAATAATAGTCACACCACCTACATACTTAGGATTTACCTATACAAACAATGCATCCAGTAGCAGAGATGAGCCCCCCTCCCTCCCACACTGCTCCTCCCTCCTACACTTCTCCCTCCCTCCCACACTGCTCCTCCCTCCTACACTTCTCCCTCCCTCCTACACTGCTCCCTCCCTCCTACACTGCTCCCTCCCTCCTACACTGCTCCCTCCCTCCTACACTGCTCCCTCCCTCCTACACTGCTCCCTCCCTCCCACACTGCTCCTCCTCCCACACTGCCCCCTCCCTCCCCACACTGCCCCCTCCCTCCCACACTGCCCCTCCCTCCTACACTGCCCTCCTCCCACACTGCTCCTCCCTCCTACAATGCTCCTCCCCACACTGCTCCCCCTCCCTCCTACACTGCTCCTCCTCCTACAATGCCCTCCCACACTGTCTCCCTCCCACACTGCTCCTCCTCCCACACTGCCTCCCTCCTACACTGCTCCTCCTCCCACACTGCCCTCCTCCCACACCGCTCCCTCCCTCCCACAATGCTCCTCCTCCCCACACTGCCCTCCCTCCCACACTGCTCCTCCCTCCTACACTGCTCCCTCCCTCCTACACTGCTCCTCCCTCCCACACTGCCCCTCCCTCCTACACTGCTCCTCCCTCCTGCCAATGCTCCTCCTCCCACACTGCTCCCTCCTCTCCCACACTGCCCTCCCTCCTACACTGCTCCCTCCCTCCCACACTGCTCCTCCCTCCTACACTGCTCCTCCTCCTACACTGCTCCTCCCTCCTCCCACACTGCTCCTCCTCCTCCCACACTGCTCCTCCCTCCCACTGCTCCTCCCTCCCACACTGCTTCTCCTCCCACACTGCTCCCCCTCCCTCCCACACTGCTCCCTCCCTCCCACACTGCTCCCTCCCTCTCCCACACTGCTCTCTCCCTCCCACACTGCCCCCTCCCTCCCACACTGCTTCCTCCCTCCCACACTCCCTCCCTCCCCACACTGCTCCTCCCTCCCCACACTCTCCTCCTCCCACACTCTCCCTCCCTCTCACACTTCTCCCTTCCCACACTGCTCTCTCTCCCACACTGCTCTCCTCCCACACTGCTCCTCCCTCTCACACTACTCCCTCCTTCCCCACACTGCTCTCCTCCCACACTGCTCCCTCCCTCCCACACTGCTCCCTCCCTCCTACACTGCTCCCTCCCTCCCACACTTCTCCCGCCCTCCTACACACTTCCTTCCTCCCCTCTACACTGTGTATTGTTATAGTAACCTAAGTACTACAATATAAGTGAATAACATTAGTAAAATGAACCGAGAGGGACGGAAAATACCTCCCCTGACCTTGAGTGTGCCACGTGTAGCAAAATACAGCCTTGTGTTTATTTCATAAATACTTTTTCTTTCATGTGTTATGTTGCTACATACATATTATTAATAATTTTATTTGCATGAAGAAAATAAGTTCATTATGTATCCTGTATATACATGGCTGCAAGACTGACCGGAAGTACAGTGGTCCCTCGGTTAACGAGCACAATCCGTTACAGTAGGTTGCTCGTTAACCGAAACCATTTTTTCAATGGGTTTTTGGGTAATTGGTTCCAGCTCACCAAAAATTGCCTAAATTCAACACAAAAGGTAGAAAAGTACACTTACTTTGAGGTGTGTATGTAGAAGGCTCCTGGATGATGATGATGATGATGGGAATTAGAATTAGGGTGGAGGAGAAGGAAGAAGAGAAGGTATTGGGGTTGAAGAGAAGTCACCCCATGGTGCTATTTCACCCATAAAATTTTAGTTCTCTTGGTGTAATTCAAGATTATTTTCTTTAAATCAACACTGCACTGCATTATATATTGTCAATATGTAAAATACATTTGAAAATGACCAATAATTTGTTTGGAAACACAGAAAAAAAGCGTTTAGTTGAAGAGAGTCTCAAGCAATATGTTACCTCCACTGAAAAGAGAGAGAGAGACTAAAGCCTGTTTGTGTGTTAACAGGCTGGATGGCGCGCCAGAAACTAGTTTCTTTACCTTCAATTATGTTCAATATTTGTTAAAATGACTACAAAATGTTAATATTAAACTTTTAAAATTATTTAATAGTATAAACTTCTTGATATTTACTAAAATAGTAAGGAATTTAAGCCCTAAAACCGATTACTGTATTGGCGGACTAATACTACAGCTGGTGGACCGGCAAATGCAAGCGAAAACATGTTGAGGTCGGCTTGTAAAAAACTCAGTTAATCGAGGGATTGCTCGTTAACCGAAGCTAAGAATCTTATGGAATGTAAATCGTTAACCGAAATCTCGTTAACCGAGGCGCTCGTTAACCGAGGGATCACTGTACTGTAATAGGACTGGGAGCCAATAGGCTTGGCAGTACTGCACCAGCTCAGGATTTAAATGCTGTGCACGGCAGGAAAATATTTATAAGAAGGGAGTGACACTCTTGATGATGTACACTGTTGTTATATATCTTGCACTTTATTGCATTTTCAAATATGTATACTGTAATGAAGACTATATTATGATAGTTATTACTACACAGAGGCTGTGTAATGTTAGCTATAGGGTGTAACCTACACCTGGTTGAGAGGCAGGTAACTCTCTTCAGTAAACAAGAGACCCAGTAACATTTATTCTGCAGTAATTCTCACAAGATTTTCTTGCTCTCTGCCAGCCACTTGTAATATTAATGCGTTGTTTATTTTACAGTCGGGACAACTCGTCCACAGCTACAAAGGAACTGGAGGCATATTTGAGGTGTGTTGGAACTCTCGGGGAGACAAAGTGGGAGCATCTGCATCAGATGGAAGTGTCTTTGTTCTGGACTTGCGTAAATAACTGCAATTTATGTGCATTACCTTGGACTTGATTTATTACTGATTCTGATGACTGTGACTGTCATCACAAAACTTGGCTGTTGCAACACTGAACTGCAATTAGTGTCTATGAATACACAAAGAAAATAGAATATAAAGAAAAAATATTGATATTAGTGACATCAGTATTGTGATGGATCGGGAGGTTTTTAATGGTTTGATTCATTTATAGTTGAAATAACTTATGTCTTTTAAATTGTGAATATCAGGAAGGTTTTATTGTGTGCCTGGGAATGGTCGATTTGTGTTTATTTTATGTAACAATGATTCTCAGTGAATTAGTTATCATTGTTAAATGTTGCTACACTGTGTGTAGTTCAAGTACTGTACTTACCCACAACCACCATAATATACTGTACCTGGGTTAACTTGATACACCAATAACAGCCATCTAAATTCCTCCCACAGCTGTCAGGTTCCTGAGAGACAAGAACTGTCAGACCAGAGCTGTCAGCTTCCTGTCAGACCAAAACTGTCAGCTTCCTGTCAGACCAGAACTGTCAGCTTCCTGTCAGACCAGAACTGTCAGCTTCCTGTCAGACCAGAGCTGTCAGCTTCCTGTCAGACTAGAGCTGTCAGCTTACTGTCAGACTAGAGCTGTCAGCATACTGTCAGACTAGAGCTGTCAGCATACTGTCAGACTAGAGGTTTCAACATTACACTGGGTGGAGAGGATGGTGTACAGCTTGACACTCTTGTTTAGTGTCTGTTTCTTGTTTTACTGTTATATCCTGGTAAGAGAGCCAGCTTTACCTTCACTTAGTTGTGAACAGAACAAATTTACATCCGAGTGTAGAATGTCGGTTCACAAAATGAAAATAAAAGAAGACCAGTGTATGGTCAATCAGTACCTGTTATTTCAGCCAAGA
Source organism: Homarus americanus (assembly GCF_018991925.1). Taxonomy (NCBI): domain Eukaryota; kingdom Metazoa; phylum Arthropoda; class Malacostraca; order Decapoda; family Nephropidae; genus Homarus; species Homarus americanus. Next base: position 35,848 of record NW_024750399.1, read on the forward strand.
CCTATGAAGCTTGTGGTGCGACAGACAGCAGTAGTGTTACACTGAAGTGGCCACTCCGCATTAAGGCTCATAACACCGAAGAAAAAAAAGTGTAAAGTGTGTCAGAGTTTCATTGAGTTTAAATGTATCGTGGATTTGAAAGGAATAATCTCGTAATTATTTATAAATACTGTATTAGACAAGTTGTGTAATATGTATCTTTGTCATCAGTGATATTTTCTTAGGTTAAATATACAAGAAACTGAAATACTTGCCTGATTCAACTAACTCTATTGTATTTCACACTAAGATTTTTTGTTAGGACTTCATGGCATTATATTTCAGGAATATTATCCCTAAAAGTGCAAATTTCCCGAGATAGTGTGAGGTTTGGGACGTTCATTCCTGTGGTTGTGGCAATTGACTGCTGTGAGCTAATTTTTGGGCTTCAATATTATTTTCCAAATTCATGTAGGAAATATTTCTTAAATTTTAACAAAGGCTCAATAACAAAATATTGTCACAAATTTATGTATAATTTACTTTATAATTCCTTAATCTAATAATCTTTATCTTTGTACCTACAATTATTTTAGAATGAAGAAAGTTTTTTTTTTTGTCCTTCTGAAACCTATTCAGTTAGTCTTGTAAAGTTTATATTTATGTAATGTGATGTTGTCCCAACTATATACAGAAAAGCAGGTGGAACACATTGGGCAGGTGGGACACATAAAGCAGGTGGGACACATAAAGCAGGTGGGACACATTGGGCAGGTGGGACACATAAAGCAGGTGGAACACATAAAGCAGGTGGGACACATTGGCAGGTGGGACACATAAAGCAGGTAACACATAAAGCAGGTGGGACACATAAAGCAGGTGGGACACATTGGGCAGGTGGAACACATAAAGTAGGTGGGACACATAAAGCAGGTGGGACACATAAAGGGTGGGGACACAGGTGGGACACATACATTGAGCAGGTGAACACATTGAGCAGGTGGAACACATTAAGCAGGTGGGACACATAAAGCAGGTGGGACACATTAAGCAGTTGGGACACATTACAGGTGGGACACATTGAGCAGGTGGGACACATGCAGGTGGAACACATTGAGCAGGTGGAACACATAAAAAAGTGGGACACATTGAGCAGGTGGGACACATTGGGCAGGTGGGACACATAAGCAGGTGGGACACATTGAGCAGGTGGAACACATTGAGCAGGTGGAACACATTAAGCAGGTGGGACACATTGAGCAGGTGGGACACATTAAGCAGGTGGGACACATTGAGCAGGTGGAACACATAAAGCAGGGGGACACATAAAGCAGGTGGGACACATTGAGCAGGTGGGACACATAAAGCAGGTGGGACACATAAAGCAGGTGGGACACATTGGGCAGGTGGGACACATAAAGCAGGTGGAACACAAAAGCAGGTGGGACACATTGGGCAGGTGGAACACATAAAGCAGGTGGGACACATTATGCAGGTGGGACACATAAAGTAGGTGGGACAAAAAGCAGGTGGGACACATAAAGCAGGTGGGACACATTGAGCAGGTGGGACACATACAGGTGGGACACATTGGGACACATTGAGCAGGTGGAACACATTGAGCAGGTGGAACACATTAAGCAGGTGGGACACATTAAGCAGGTGGGACACATTGAGCAGGTTGGGACACATTGAGCAGGTGGGACACATTGAGGACACATAAAGCAGGTGGGACATAAAGCAGGTGGGACACATTGGGCAGGTGGGACACATAGCAGGTGGAACACATAAAGCAGGTGGACACATTGCAGGTGGAACACATAAAGCAGGTGGGACACATTATGCAGGTGGGACACATAAAGTGGGTGGGACACATAAAGCAGGTGGGACACATAAAGCAGGTGGGACACATAAAGCAGGTGGGACACATTGAGCAGGTGGGACACATAAGCAGGTGGGACACATTGGGACACATTGAGCAGGTGGAACACATCACAGCACAGGGTGGGACACATTGAGCAGGTGGAACACATAAAGCAGGGGGGACAGCAGGTGGGACACATTGAGCAGGTGGGACACATGGGACACATTAAGCAGGTGGAACACATTGGGCAGGTGGGACACATAAAGCAGGTGGGACACATAAAGCAGGTGGAACACATTGAGCAGGTGGGACACATTAAGCAGGTGGACACATTGGGCAGGTGGGACACATAAAGCAGGTGGGACACATAAAGCAGGTGGACACAAGGTGGTGGGACACATTAAGCAGGTGGGACACATTGAGCAGGTGGGACACATTGAGGTGGGACAGAGCAGGTGGGACACATTGAGCAGGTGGGAACACATTAAGCAGGTGGGACACATTGAGCAGGTGGGACACATTGAGCAGGTGGGACACATTGAGCAGGTGGGACACATAAAGCAGGTGGAATACATTAATTAGGTGGGACACATAAAGCTGGTGGGACACACTAAGTAGGTGGGACACATTAATCAGATGGGACACATAAAGCTGGTGGGACACATTAAGCAGGTGGAATACATTAATTAGGTGGGATGCAAAGCAGGTGGAATGCATAAAGCAGGTGGGACACATAAATCCATAAAAAATTAACTATAAAAATAAACATAGATAAATTATCATGTTCTCTGGGGCTTACTGTAAAGACCCGGGCATTGTACTACACAAGACTAGAGAGAGAGAAGTAATACAGCTCCTCCCCGACTTATGGCGGGGTTAGGGACCGACATCCAGGTCGTAAGTCGGAAATGCTTAAATAATACATAGAAAATCTAAAATGGGGGTCTCTTTTTCTTCTCAGCACCACAAAACACTCACTTTTAAGCTTGCCAGCCATTTTAAAGGGAATTATAGGATGAAAATTTTGTCTGTGTACTGACTTTGGGACTCAAAAATACGCAATTTGACAAAATTTTGGTACGACCGAGGCAGGTCGTAAGTGCGGGTGGACGTAAGTCGAGTAGGTCGTAAGTCGGGGAGGAGTTGTATATAACTTAACCTTGTCATAAGCATGGGTTTGTGTGTTAATGAGGATATTCTTTCAGTTGCTCCCCACCACCTTACTCTCTTTGTCCCCCTTGACACAGAGTGGATAACAATATCAACATGGCTGAGAGCCAATTGAGAGCCTGAGCTATTTTAGTGGCACCTGATATATACTGTACATTTATCTCAAGGAAATATTATGTAACATTTAGTATCATCTGGAATAGTACATGTAACATGGTGTTAGTAAGAACATATGAGAATGTTACCACGATTATCACTTCTTTTATTTTTTTACATTTATATTATAAGTACATAAATATTTTACAGTGGCATTGATACACATTAATCTGATAAGTGAGGGAAGCAGTACAACATGGGTTATATTAAGGTGAAACAAGAGGACAGAAACAGTCAGGATCATGTCTTGTTGGCAAATATATAATTATTGCAATGGTCATTTCTATCTATCCATGTGACAATATATTTTATTATGGTTTTGGTGGTACAATAAAGGTAAGAGTATAAAGTAAGTGTTACAAAAACATTAATACACAATAGATATTTTTTAAGAGATGATTTAAGGGAAGGGAGCATAGTCTTTGCTTGGATGATATTTTATGGAGGTCTGGGACTGAGAGGAGTGCATGGGGGGTGGTCTTAGTAGCTCTGGGTGTCTTAAGTTGAATCTCTGGTTATCCTGGAACTGGAAATAATTTTGTCATTCAATTGGTTGATAGATTTTTAAACAAATAGAGCACAGCAGTAGGTATTAATATCCTTGAATTTTAACATTTTCAGTTTAGCAATATGTTTGTTAGTGTGATAAGTTTTTTCAAGTAGGTCATTGTCTGCACAACTCTCCTCTGTGCAGTGACTAGGGGCTGTGTTTTTGTGGAGCCAGAGGCCCCCCCATGGTGTGTGACAGTGTATCAAGTGTTGGTAAATAAGACCATAATAGATTTCTTTCATTGCTGTGAGAGTGAGTCACTGTCGAGTGTGATACCGCACTGTTTATTGAGTTTACTGTGACTGCCCTGTATGTGGTTTCTCCAGTTTAGTTTATCAACAACAGTAACCCCAATGAATTTAGTATTTTGTTCACGCTTGAGTACTGTATTACCAGGGTGCGGGTGACCAAATTTGGAGGTAAATTTTTTTTTTAGATCAGTTTATTACATATTACCCAGGTCCTGACTTTAGTCAATTTATTGTTCAGTTCTCATCAAGGAATGGAGATATGAATTGCTGGCACAGAGATTAATATTGTCTGCAAATAAGTTGTTTTTTATGAGTGTGTTGGAGTGGACTATGTCATATATGTACAACAAAAACAGTACTGGACTGAGAATGGAGCCTTGAGGGATGGCATACAAGATTAGTGAGGAGTCAAATTGGTGATTATTATAGCAGACATACTGTTTCCTATTGGACAGATATGAGGTAAGCCAATTGTGGGATAAGCCCCTAATGTCGTAATGTTCAAGCTTTGACAGGAGGATGGTATGGTCGACAGTATCAAAGGAATATACCAACTGTGAACTGACTATCACCAAAGGAGTTTAAGATGTCATTAGTAAAGGATAGCAGGGCACTCCCAGTTGACCTTCTAGCTCTAAATCCAAACTGAGTGTCTGTAAGAATGTTATTGACACTGCAGAAGGAATTTAGTCTACTACATGCTAGCTTCTCCAGTATCTTACTAAAGGCTGCTAGGACTCATATGGGGCAGTGATTCTTGAAAAGACCTATATCACCAGATTTTTATATGTTGGGTGAACTTTGGCAGTTTTCAGTTTATCCAGAAAGACACCACTAGTGAAGGAGGAGTTACAGATGTGGGCTACTTTCTTAATGACGCTCATTGGTATATTGTCATCGCCTGCTGCTGCATCTTTGTACAATTTTGTGATAGTCAATAATTCATCTGCCAGGACAAGAAATAAGAAACTCATTTTCCTGTCTTTTTTAGGTAGGCTCTAAATTCCTCATGGTGATTAGGGATGCTCTCTGCAAGATTTTTGCTAACTTTGATAAAATGATCATTGAAGTGGTTGGTGCTGAGGGAGGGTGTGTAACATAGAAGGGTCACACTTCCCTGTAAATACACTGCACGCTCACCTCTATCTGCATGGCTTCTTCCATGGCCACCAAACCACTAGTTGCCAACGAGAAAACACAGACAGGAGTTGGTTCCTAATTGGTGGAAAACCTTGTCGGCTTTTGAGGGGCAAGTGATGTCTCTTCTGAGCACCCAGACCCTAGCAGGTCAGCTCTCACCACCATCTGCACCAGGACCTTGTTGCTCTGTCATGGAGTGATCCACTGTTCCAGCACTAACCTGTACACAAGGAATCTACTGGCCATCTAGTTGTAATGTGTATTAGTACAGCTGAGTACATTATTTTTCACCTTTGTATATATGTTTTTGTGTTTATTTAGGTTAGGTATAGTTTTTAAAAATCACTTGCATATTTTTTGCGTCCTTTTGCTTAGGTAGTCCCCGACTTACAACGGGGTTAGGGACCCAAATCCAGGTCGTAAGTCCGACAGATATAAAAAAAAAAAATACAATGAAATACAGTACAGCAAAAGTAATAAATAATGAGGAATGGATACAGTGTGACTGAGCACTTACATTTAATGTAGTCAGCTGAATGCACACGGGCCCCCCATAATTTTCTAATTATACATGGAGACTACATTAACTGGAAGAAGCAGAGGAGACCGGGCTGGGTGGGTCATCAATGTCGCTTTCTTCAGACAGGTTTATGTATGGTGGAAACTTGCTGGTTGAAGGTATTGGATCATCTTGAGGGAGTGAAGAGGCATCACTGCTGGGGCGTGATGAGACAGCACTGGGGGACTTCTTGAAATAGATGTCCAATTTAGACTGCACAGTTTGCTTTTTATTTTCATTATAAATTTCTCTGTAGCAAGCAAGTGCATCTTGGATCATTCTGTCAACTTTGGCATAACACTCATAATTTTGATCCATGCCATCAAACATTTGCATCCCTTTATTAATTGTAGCAAATGCCTCTGCCATTTGCTTCACTGAAAACCTTTTGGGGGGTGCAGGTCCTCCTTCTACATTTAGTCTGGCTTCTTCCTCTGCATCTTTGTGTGCTTCCAGTTCGATGAGATCTTCGTTACTGAGCTCTTCTGCTACACTTTCAACCAACTGTTCAACATCTTCATTATTAATTTCTAACTGAAGCTGTTTACCTAACTCCATTATCTTGTTACTAATATCCGAAATAACTTCATTTTCATTAAATCCTCTAAAACTGCACGTGTCATTTGAAAAAAAAAAATTGTTCACGACTTTTTTTTTTTTATTTATTTATTTATTTTTTTTTTTATTGGGCACTCCCCTACATCCTTGTGTAAGGTGAAGCGTTTACAGCGCCCAACAGGGAAGCTTGCTAAGTTCATGCTTGCATTTATGTCTCATGAGTTAAGGGCATAGAAGCCTGAAGAGTCAGTGGTTTAGGTCATCAAGTTATTGGAAGCTCCAACAACTCCCTGAATACGAATTCGCAACTTTCGACTTACAACAGGTACCTACTTTACTGCTAGGTGAACAGGGACTAACTGGGGGCTAGGAAGTAAGTCCAAACAACTTCCACCGGCCCGGGAATCGAACCCGTGACATCTCGCTTGCGAGGCAAGAACTGTACCACTTCTACCACCGATCCCCGTTGGTCACGATTGCGGCGGTCGTATGTCCCGACGGTCGTAAGGTCAGAGCAGGTCGTAAGTGCGGATAGACGTAAGTTGGGGACTACCTGTACTGTGTTGGGAACTGTCATGTCAACCATGAGTGTGGTATCAATTATTCAGTAATGTCAAATAATGCTGTAATAACTAAACCTACAGTGAAACATAAGTAGAAAAGTTTACAATACAAACAGATTAAGTAGGTACCTGTTGTAAATCGAAAGTTGCGAATTCGAATTCAGGGACAAATTGTTGGAGCTTCCAATAACTTGATGACATAAACCATTGACTTCAGGCTTCTATGCCCTTGACTCTTCAGGCTTCTACGCCCTTAACTCATGAGACATAAAGGCAAGCATGAACTTAGCATGCTTCCCTGTTGGACACTGTAAACGCTTCTGCGCTTCACCTTACACAAAGCTGTAGGGGGGTGCCCAATAAAAAATAAATAAATAAATACAAACAGATTGTCACTTATGTAATTGGAAATGAGTTTTACAAGGTATTATAACTAAATCATATCAACCAAAGAGGCCCTAGACACCCACAGGTAAAGAAATTATTTAAATTTTTAGATTAAAATATAAATAAAAGTTACAAGTAAAGTAACTTAGACATTTGCCTTCTTGATTGCTCAGTTTACGTAATAGGTGCCATGGGTTGACTGCTCCTGTTGGGTGGTAGTAATGGGCGAGGGCTAGGCTCATGGGTCGCAATGTATTCAATGATACAAATTATGAGGGAGAATAAAAGGTAATATTGCAGTGATAATGATAGCACAAAAAGATTATTTATTGCAATGAAATTGAGTATAGGAACACTTTAATAAAACACAAGCACATGAATCACTCCTTGGGGAATTCTACCCTATTCTGGGGCAGAATCCTACCATATTCTGGGACGGAATCCTACCGTCTTCTGGGCCAGAATCTTACCGTATCCTGAGGTGGAATACTACCGTATTCTGAGTCGCAATCCTACCGTCTCCTGGAGCGGAATCCTACCGTATTTTAGGCGGAATCCTACCCTTTTCTAGGGCGGAATCCTACCATATTCTGGGACGGAATCCTACCGTCTTCTGGGGCGGAATCCTACCGTATTCTGAGTCGGAATCCTACCGTCTCCTGGAACGGAATCCTACCGTATTCTGAGGCGGAGTCCTACCGTATTCTGAGGCGGAATCCTACCGTCTCCTGGAGTGGAATCCTACCGTATTATGAGGCAGAATCCTACCGTAAATCAGACAAATAAATTATTGGGTCCTATAAGAAGGTCGTTCAGATATCTAGACGGTCTGTCCCTCGTAACGATCTTCAAGAGTGAAGTGCTTCCCCATCTGGAGTACTGTCACCCCATCTGGTCCCCGAGATATGCTAGGGACTGTCAGTTGATTGAAAATGTCCAAAGGAGGGCCACCAGACTGGTGCCTGCACTTTGACACCTCAACTATTCTGAGATTGGAGCGCCTGAACTTGCGTAGGTTACACTATCGACGGGCAAGGGGCGACCTAATTGAGGTGTATAAGCATCTCAAGGGGCACTACTCAGTCGAGTGTCCTTACTTGGAGCTGGTGTACGCACGCAAGTCCAGAAAACTGTGAGGACAAACTTTTTCGGAGTGAGAGTTGTGAACTCTTGGAACAATCTACCAGAGAGAGTGGTGATGGCACCGAGTGTGAACTCTTTCAAGACTAGACTTGACCAACACTGGAGCAGGTTCAGGTACATTTAGGAGCCAGTACATGCCCAGTACTTGCCAACAGTGCGTAACAGAGACGTAACCGATCGCCCAAGCGGCTAATGAGCCAATCACTGGTGAAGAGGATGCAAGTAAAAGTAAACGTGTACACTGATCTTTTACTTTTACTTTTATCCTCTTCGCCACTGATCGGCTTGTTAGCCGCTTGGGCGATCAGTCACGTCTCTGATTACTTTTCCTTTTCATTTATCTTCTTCACCAAAAGATCGGCTCGCTAGCCTCCCGGGCGATCGGTCACGTCTCTGTCACGCACTGTTGGCAAATACTGGGCATGCACTGGCTCCTGAATGTACCTGAACCAGCTCCAGTGTTGGTCAAGTCTTGTCTTGAAAGAGCTCACACTCGGTGCCGTCACAGCACACACTGGTAGATTGTTCCAAGAGTTTACAATCCTCACATCGAAAAAGTTTGCCATCACAGTTTTCTGGACTTGCGGCTTCTTCAATCTTGAGCTGTGACCCCTTGTGGGGCGAGCGTCTGCCAGCTCCAAGTAAGGACACTCAACTGAGTAGTGCCCCCTGAGATGTTTATACACCTCAACTAGGTCACCCCTTGCCCGTCTGTAGTATAAGCTAGGCAAGTTCAGGCGCTCCAATCTCTCGGGGTAGCTGAGGTGCCGAAGTGCAGGCACCAGTCTGGTGGCCCACCTTTGAACATTTTCAACCAACTGACTGTCCCTAGCATATCTCGGGGACCAGACGGGGTGACAGTACTCCAGATGGGGAAGCACTTCACTCCTGAATATCGTTACGAGGGACGGACCGTCTAGATATCTGAACGACCTTCTTATAAGACCCAATAATTTATTTGCCTGATTTACCTTCTTCTCGCAATGGCCCGAGAACTTTAGCTCATTGTCAACATACACACCTAGGTCCTTCTCACATATAGTCTCAACTAGCGCAGTTTCTTCATCCCGTTGGGACATATGATACTCCTCCTTACCGTTGGTACACCCCAGGTGCATCCTCTTAAGCCCCGTCCACACAATCGAGCAGTGCCCGGCGGGAACACGTTAAATGCCCGTTATTAGGCAAAATTGGCGGGCAAACCATCTGAGCGCCCGTGCCCGTCGTTGAGCGAAATCATGGTCCGCCTGCCTGGTGGTTTGCTGCCGGATATGGAGCGACGACTCTGTATTATGTAATGAGGACATTCGTGTGTGTTCTTCGTTCCTGCCGCTCTCCTCACTCTAGTCCCATAGCTTCCTGTCTATGCATATCATAATTCTGACATTATTCAATGAATTTTTATGTACTACAAATCTCACCTGCAAGTAATCTTCCTTGAGTACTCCAGACATGGCTTGACAAGTTGCAGGTATTATGGGAGACAAACTTTGTTTTGATATTCTCGTTCTTTACTGAAGTGACGTGTAGATGCACCTCTGCAGATGTACTCTCCCTCATATTGATATCCTGTTTTTTTATATATGGTTCCACTTTTGCAAGAAGTTTGTAAAAGGTGTTGGGTCCATTCTCATGTAATTGGTGAAGTCTTGCTCAAGTCCATCTTGCAGTTCACGTAAAATCGTGGCATGACTTCCCAATACTTTTCTTCGACCTAACCACTCTGCACCATTCCCTTTTCTGCAGTTGGTTCTTGTTTTTGCACATAGCAGCAATTATTATAGTACACAACGCTATGCTCTTCGCTTTAACTGTTCAGCGATTATTCCTGCAGCACACCAAGGTGATCGTACCTCACCCGCCACTGCCAACCACCTACTAGCTACCGGCACCCGACTATGACTGCTGCCAACCACCCCCGTGTGTACAACAACACACAGGCTTTGCTTGTGTGTTGTTGTACACACGGGCAAAGCCCTCCGGGCACTGCTCGATCGTGTGGACGGGGCTTTACACTTCGTGACATTGAATCTCAGCACCCATTTCCTCGGCCATTCCTGGAGCCCACAGAGGTCCTTCTGCAGCTCTTCACAGTCCGCTTGGTTCTTAATTTCCCGAAATAACTTGGCGGCATCGGCAAACATTTGTATGGAGGAGTGTACAACTTCAGGCATGTCATTTATGAAACAAACAAACAACAGCGGGCCCAATACACTGCGTATTTTCAAGGTGTCGGTGACTGTAAGTGCCAGACTTGTGAATATGTGTGTTCCAGTGGCACGATATCGTCGCACCGACCTGTTTCGGCTGAAGTCTGGTGCTGGCTATCCTCCACCCTACACCATCACTCTACTAAAGGCGCTGAGTATCTTCCACAACCGCGACTGCAGACGGGGTCGCCGCATTCCCAGACGAATCCCTATCATCACACCGAGCAAGCATAGGAAAGTCAAGCCAGTACTTGAATGACAGTGTACTCGCTATGTAGTGCCGCGACTATGGTACAGCCTACCATCCCTACTGCTGTCCAATGTCACATCTTTATGCAACAAGGTGGAGGTCAGTGTCACAGTGAAGTCAGTTGGTGCAGGTATTGTGGCGATTTCCGAGGCGTGGCAAATTGTTCCTGAGATCTGTGCCATAGAAAACTATGAGTTATTTCACCACCTTAGAAAGGACAGGAGAGGTGGGGGTGTAGTGCTGTACTGTCGCAGTGACCTCAAACCATCACCCCTGGGTGTTAATGTACCTGAAGATGTAGAAGCCTTGTGGGTTCAGGTCACTCCCACCTCCCACCCCTGCCAGCTTGCCTCCCTCATGGTCTGTGTATGCTATCATCCCCCCGCGCACCAACAGCCAATGTACTGATTACTCATATTATAGACACTGCTGACTCCCTGAGATCCAGATTTCCATGTGCTAAACCAGTGATATGCGGTGACTTCAATGAGTTAGACATCAGTGACATCACCCATCACCTCCACCTTACACAAATAGTAGACTTTCCCACACATGGCAATGCCACCCTTGACCTCATTATGACTGATCTCGGTATCCACTACCTTCCCCCCCAGCCGCTGCCTCCCATGGGACGCAGCCCCCACCTGTCCCTGCTGTGGTCACCTACCCCCACCTTCTCACCACCGCCAGTTGCCACCAGGACTTGCCGACCCACCCCTGACTCTGCAATGCGGCGTTTTGGACAATGGATAACCCGGTATCCCTGGACTGAAGTGATCATGGTAGACGATGTGCAGAACAAGTGGGATAATTACCTGGACACTATCACCAAAGCCTATCACCACTTCTTTCCAGCCAAAACACTGAGGATCCACCCCGATGATGTCCCGTGGATTACGCCCCGCATAAAAAGACTTATTGAGCAGCTTAACGAGGCATACTACACCAACAACCGCCTGTACAAAAGTCTACGTAACCAGGTCATCAGGGAAATCAAGTCTGCCAAGAAGACTTATTATCCCAGGAAAGTGTACGGCCTCAAGGAAGTCGGCATCAGTCAGTGGTACTCCAAGGTAAAAGATCTCTGTGGTCTCAACCGTCAGTCTCCCACACTTCCTTTCATCTCACATTTACCTCGTGAGGAGGCAGCTGAGATAATTAATAACCATTTTGCTACCATATGTCATACCTTACCCAGTCTTGACCTCACTCTCCTCCCAGCTTACTTACCTTCCCCCTCCCCCCCTTCCAGTGTCCAACCATATGAAATCGCCAACAAACTCCTGAAATTTAAATCCAAACGCTCCACGACCCCAATTGACCTCCCAATCAAAATATACAAGGAGTTTGCAGTCAAACTTGCCACCCCCCCTCTGTTCTATTATTAATGCATCCCTCAGACAAAGCAAATGCCCTAATGAATGGAAAACCGCATTTGTCACCCCCATCCCCATATACTGCCAGATTCTGGGGTCACTAAATCTAAGGGGATGACTTAACTCTAATCTTAATTTCTAAGGGTCGCTGCCACCAGACCCCCTCTGGACAGCATGTAGCTCGTTAGGTAGCGTGCAGAGTGGACTAGGCATTGGGTTAGGTTTTTCATTGACCAGATCGATAAGGGTAAAGAAGGGTGAAACCATAACATGCCTTAATTGATTTATTCCTTATAAAACATACTGGTAAAAAACTTATACATGAATTGACCTTCCTCAGAAGAACAATGGAAATGTGGTTACCCAGATGGGCCCCAGACTCTTACATTGATGGCGTGTCATCCACCTACTTATTGCATAACAATCTGTGACCACCTTACCTCGGTGGTTCCTTCTTACACTATCCCTTAACACATCAGACTGCTCCACCTGTATGGAATATAGCACCGTCGGTTATCATACATAGTAGCACCATCTCAACACACCTGTTACACTCCATACCTGCAAGTATGGGACTCCTTGTGACTTTTAGGTATACATAACAGGCACCTCGTTCGCACACCGCCCTCGGTGGGTAAAGACGAGGGCTTCACCCAGAGACATACCAGCACTATTTCTACGCCTGGTATTATAGGTCGCTCCAAGTGACGACCGCAGAGTTTCTCACGGTCTCCTTATTTGTGACTATTCATTTGGAGTGGTGCGCTGGAAATCCACCGGTTCACAGTGGATTGGCATATCAGGGAGTAGTCCCCACCTGTTGTGACGCTCAAAGGGATAATGGCGGCCGGGCGGCACGGCCCTCCGACTGCATGGACCCTGAGGTGACGGTAGAACGAGGAAGACTGAGAAATAATGCCTGACGGGCGGTTATCCCACCCCTTAACACATTCCTATTACACTTATATATCCGGCAAAGCTTTAAACTGTAATAACTTCTATTTATCAACCTTAATTATAGGGCGGGATATAGCCCGCTAGGACACTGACCTGAGGTGACGGTAGAACGAGGAAGACTGAGGGCATTGCCCCGCCGCTCCTCATCACGTAGGCCTACAGTTTCCAATCTTTAATCTGCACTTTTGTTTCTTATGGTTCTCACCTGAACACTTTTCGGTATATTGTCACTCATGCCTTATAAACACATATTTTAATCCTAAATTACACACTAAGGTAAGGTCTTGGTTTGCTAGTTCTTGGGTAAATTCATGGGGTTATTATATCAACGTGGCATCCTAGGCGGGTACATGACGCGCCTTGAAACAAAGGCTGAATGTTCATGGCGGGGTTGTATCAACTTCACTTAAAACTGTAATGAGGGATCCTCCTCTCACACATTGCACTATTTGAACACAGACATAAGATTCTCTGATCACTGTACCTGTCGTGGGTATATGTCACGTGAGGATACGAGGTGTATTAAGTTCATACCGACGCATATAAGATATTTCCTTTCAAGTATAGTTTCTGGATCACTTCCAACACCTCACATAGTTCTGATACATTTATCCTTTTTCCAGATCATGGTTCTCATGTATTTTCATATGATATCTGTGGAAGTTATGTTCGCTACACGCTCACAGACGTAAATAGTATGACCTTCAAACCCTGATCTACACTTAGTCTTACAGTACACTAGTCCGGCTCAACTGGACTTTAACATTCATCTTATGTATACCCTGAGTTCTCCTTAATGCTATGAATACATACACTTAATATGATATAACTGTACCTGGGTACAATACAACACATGGTCTAGGAACATTGAGTAGGTGAGTTGTCCTTTATCAATGTTTCCCGTTTTCTGAGGTTCTACAAGCGCGGTGCATTTGAATGTTATATAGCGTCATATGAATTAAATGGGGTTTTTAGGAATGACAATGATGTGCGCAGTACACCCAAGGTCGCCACCCCACAGTCCCCTAACGACCTCAGGCCAGTTGCCATTACCCCCATGCCCAGTCTACTTTGTGAGAACTTTGTTTTTGAGTGGGCATCTGCCAGTATCTATCAGTCAATTGATCCACAGCAATTTGGCAATATGAGGACCTCCTCTACATCACACTGCTTGGTGAGCTTTCTGGATTTTCTGCACAAAAACTTGCAGAGGCGTAAGACATCACTGGCCGTTGCCCTTGTGGGCTTCAGGAAGGCCTTTGACCTTGTTGATCACTGCACCGTTGTCAACAAGGCTATTGCACTAGGGCTGCCCACCAACCTGGTCTCATGGTTCACTGATTTCTTGAGTGGACATCGCCAGGCAGTGAGGTATCAGGGCTTGGTCTCCACATTCCAACACCTCACCTGCAGTGTTCCCCAGGGGACCAAGATGGGACCACTGTGCTTCCTCATCCTGATCAGCGACGCTCTAATGGACACTCCTCACAGGTGGAAGTACGTGGATGACTGCACTGTGGGGGTTTCAGTGGACAACACCGTACCAGACTACTCATCGCTACAAGGCACACTGGACAGGCTACAGGCATGGAATACGGAGAACAAGGTCACCATCAACCACACCAAAACCTTAGTCATGCACATCAATACTGCCACCACTCCAGTGCAAGCCCCAGCAGTCACAGTGGGTGCCCATCCTCTCCAGCTGGTGAAGTCTGCCAAACTCCTGGGTGTAACTATAGACAACAAACTTGACTGGAAGGCCCATGTAAATAACACAGTCAAGGCAGCCTCGTACCATTTCTACATGCTACGACGACTTAGGTCACTTGGGACACCCACGCCAGAGCTGAGGACCATCTACAACGCCTTTATTCTCCCCAAACTAACGTATGCGTCACCAGCCTGGTCGTCTTCTCTCAACTCCACCCAACAACGTCAGCTAGAGAAGGTACAGAAAAGGGCCTGCAGAATCATGCTCGGCACAGAATACTCCGGCTACACCAACGCTCTCTCCACCCTGGAAATGCCATCCCTCAGTGACCTCCACCACCAAGCACTGGAAAGGTTTGGCAGTGGGCTACTGCACCACCTTCGTCATCGCCACCTCCTGCCACCCGCAGCCCCCCACCCAATTCGCGCAGTCCGCCACTACAACAAAATTCAGCCCATAAGAGCCTGCACCGATAGATATAAGAACAGCACCATCCCATCTATTGTTAAAATAATAAACAACTCCTGATTTATGTACTGTACAGCCCTGTAAATATATTCAATGCATATTATATCATTATGTCTAAATCAAATGTACTTCTGTATATTTTCAGCCACCGGCTGCAACTCTATTAATAAACCGTTTATTATTATTATTATTATTATTATAAAGTCTTCTATCCACGCTAGGACATTTCCCCGAATTCTGTACCCTTCCAGCTTGATTTTCAGCCTTTCGAGGGGTACACTGTCGAAAGCCTTGGCAAAATCTAGGTAAATATTGTCGATATTACCACCCCGTTCCAGAATATGGGTCCAATTATCCAATACCTTGAGCATTTCTGTTAAGCAGGAGCGCCCCGGCATAAAACCGTGTTGGCAATCTTTTACAAGGTTGTTTCGTATTAGATGTTCCATTGCGGCATCTCTGATAATACTCTCAAGTACTTTACATATCATGCTGGTCAGGCTCACCGGTCTATAGTTGTTTGTGGAGTAACGATCGCCCTTCTTGAAGATAGGACTCACATAAGCCACTTTCCATTCACTGGGGACCATTTGTTCATCCAGGCATAAACAAAACAGGATCTTCAGGGGCTCTGCAAGCTCGTTGCTCAACTCTCTTCGCACTCTTGGATGCACTATGTCGGATCCGGGACTCTTATGGACCTTTAGCCTGGACAGTTTATTTATAATACCCTCTTCTGTGAACACAATGTGAGTCAGTGTTGTGTCGAACCGTCTGTCCTCAAACGCAGGAAGGTTAGTTGCATCCTCTCTTGTGAACACCGAGGAAAAGAAGCTGTTCAATGCCTCAGCTTTATCCTGGTCAGAATCTGCGTAACTACCACCCACCAGCCTCAGGTCTGATAGTCCTACTCGCGTTTTCAATTTCGACTTTGCATAGCGGTAAAACGCCTTTGGGTTTGACTTGACCTCGCTTGCAACCAGCCTCTGGAATTCCTTTTCCACAGATCGTCGGGAAATTACCGGAGACTGGCGGGACAGCCAGTGGTAATTCGACAACACTTGTGAGGTATTTACTACTCCTGTACATACGACTCTAGCTGTTGGTAACCAGTGGTGGAAGCTGGGTAAGCGGAGGAAGGTTGTAACGATATTGTATTACGATTCTAATGTTCTGTAATTCTTGTTACAGTCTTTTATCCCGAGGATGTTATAATACCTCCTGTGAACACTGTTCACTCTGCTGACCACCGTCCGACTACCCGGTGCCTGTGAAGGTGAAGCACAATTCGCCTCCTACTCCCATTACGAGGAACTGGAACACTATACAGCAGGACCTGAACTCCTATCGTTAACTTTATTAAAATTGCACTCATGGTGTTAATCATGTAAACTTGTAAGTACATACTGTACATGTACATGTGTTATATTGTCTTAGTTCATATTATTCGTACCCTCCATGTTGCTAATGAATTGGATGTGAAAGTGATTAAAGGGTTATAACGTCTAAAGGAACATACTACAACCGTACCGGTCACCTCCTGTAGCCGTCACACCAGCACTCACTGCTCACATTGAAATTTAATGTGTGACAGTATAATACTAGGCTTCATTGGAAAAGGTTTTCTTTTGCCCTGCACTTGCTTTTAGATCAGGAAACTGGATATAGTTAAGACTAGCAACAACTGTTTCATTAATTTATTTGATAAACTATAATACAGTATTTCTCACTGACAATATTTATATATGAAAATTAATTACTATTTTTTCTAACAATGAACCAACAAGCCAAACCAAATCTAACCTAACTTGACCTAATGACCTTAGGTTATGTTGTTTCTGTCGTTGTCCTAATTTGGTAATTTGAGCAAGTAACTTTAGATTCGTTAAAATTTCAGTATTGATGATATTCTATGTAATAAAACTTTTGGAACAAAGAAAAAAAATATCTTATTAGAACATAAATTATTATTATTTTTTATTATGGCATTAGATATTGACAAATAAATATAAAATGCATTACAGTAATCACAAGAGTAATCACCATCAGGACAATAAGAATAACTTTTGCTGTAAAATACTGGCGTAAAAGAAAAACAATTACGGTAATTATACTACTTATTAAAACTAAGAAACAGCTTAGGCACCGAACCAGTTATTGGAGATTCACCACATGAGTTTTCTATGAGGTGCTGTACTGTGGCAGACTCTTCCACCGTGCTTGGGAACACGAGGGCAGGCACTGATTACTATGCTAAAAAAAAATCTGGTCTCACTCAGTGGCACACAGG
Source organism: Homarus americanus (assembly GCF_018991925.1). NCBI lineage: Eukaryota > Metazoa > Arthropoda > Malacostraca > Decapoda > Nephropidae > Homarus > Homarus americanus. Next base: position 53,433 of record NW_024750399.1, read on the forward strand.
GCTAATTATTTATTTTGAATGTACTCATAATATTTGGCATTATGGAGGAATGTTTATGCATTACAGGTACTTTAACATTGGTTGTATTAAAATTTCCTCAATAAAGCCTCTAAAGTACAACTAAAACAGCCACAACCTTATTGACCTATTAGCATATATATTATATAATGTGACTCACAGCTTTGTGAAAATATCTGAAAACAGTTTGTACCAATTTTCATGATGGCTATTTTATCATTAATGTTACTATATTCTTCCTTTTTTTTTAGTACAGTGTTCTCATACTCTCCTTTAATATACTATAATACAGTAATATTGTAGTATGAACATTGATGTAATTTACAATACAGTACCTCAGAAATATACTGGGAATATGTGTTGCCTTTAAGAGGACAAGTAACATTTTATTACACTAATAAATAAATTATAAGGTCACAGATATTTTTCCGTTGTGTCACGCAGAACTTGGCAGATAAGAAATTTCGTTTCCAAACAAAATCTCAAAGCTTGTGTTGTCACAAGGATTAGTGAAAATGGTACTTACTATATGTGAATTTATCGAGATGTCACACACACACATCATGTACAATATTTAAGTACAATACAACCATAGTTCAGATTTTTCTAGTAATGGTACAACAAGTAACATAACGAGCAAGTTTTATCCAGTTCATAAGGATAACCCCTGCAAAGTACTTTACAGTTGCTGATCAAATGGGCTCGATTTCTAAGAAACCTCAACCAAATTTGACCTAATCCTTATAACTGGGTGTCTAGTAAGACTGAGCCCTAATCCTGATGGTTAGGTTGAGGAGTAAGGCCCATTTGACCGATCGTCCTTTGCAGCATCCTGTGGACTGTCAACTATAAGGATGTACGGAATATACAGTACACGTGCTGGTGGTACTTTTATGATGTAGCCTTACAACATGAAATTCCAAGTGCAGTCCAGTAACACACGTTTATTTTAAATGTGATTTTTACACATAAGAGGCGAATAAAAATACCCAGTTAAGAAATTATCCAATAGATATGACTACAGTATTGTAACCCAAAGTATCGCCAGCGGATACATTTTAATAGATACTCAAGAGCATATCAAATAATCACACCACCACACTTGATTGAAGTATTTGCTATTTTTGTAAGTATCTTGACGATCATCTACAAAATCCCACGCATTAATATCATTTATTTCTGGTCCAAAAGGCAATAGTAACAATATTGTTGTTTTCAGAATTCTGTGCACACTATTGACATAAATTTCAATTACGATTGTGTATATCCTTGAAGCCAAATGAGATATAATCTACTTTGAGAACAAAGTGCATCAAACAACTAAGATAGTAGGTCGTTCACATACCTAGACGGTCTGTCCCTCATAACGCTCTTCATAAGTAAGGTGCTTCCTCGTTTGGAGTACTACCACCCCCGTCTGTCCCTGACAAATGCTAAAGTATGCCTAATGATCCAAAACATGCAAAGAAGGGCCATCAGACCGGTGCCTGCACTTTGACACCTCATTTTCCCGGAAACATTAGAGTTAGACCGCTTGCAGTTGACTAGCTTAATAGAAGTTTATAAACATCTCCGAGGGCATTATTCTGTCTCATGTTCATACCTGGAGTTGGCGGATGCTGCCCCACTAGGGGTCACACCTTATGGTCGAAGAAGTCACAAGATCAAAAAGTTGTGAGGGCAAACTACAGGTATTAGCAGTGAGAGTTGTGAATTCTTGGAACAATCTGCCGGTGAGTGTTGTGACGGCACTAAGTGTGAGCTCATTCAAGACCAGACTTGACCAACACTGGAGCAGATACAGATACATTCTGTAGCCAGTATATGTCCAGAAATTGCTAACAGTGTGTAAAAGAGACGTGACCGACTGCTCAAGTAGCGAATAAACCGATCAGTGGCGAAGAAGATAAAGGTATCGTTTGCTCATTTGATGGAAATATTACCATGCAGTACTTGGGGATTCTTGGAGATTTGGATAATTTGATAATTGACTAATCAATATGGTAATAGAATTTACTGATATATTGGTTAGATGTAATAGTTAAATATACTTTGATTCTGTCACACTTACAATTATATGAACTTCTGGCATTGAATTGTCTTTTCACATGTTTGGGTCTTCTAACCAAGAAATATAAGAAAACATTTCCTTACATATCAAGATGTCTGAAATTCTATGACTAGTTAGTGTTTCTTAACAATGGCATTGAGTTGCACAATGTCAAAGACAGAAGGGAACAGAAGTTTGAGTAAATTCTGTTTTTAAGAGCTGTTGAATATTTGAGAAAGTCTATTCTGCAAATTTCCAAGATGTACTAATGATTTGAGAAAGCCTGTCTTGTAGCTGTGAGTTGGGAATACAAGATGGTAGAAGTGAGAAGTGTTGTACAATGAAGTAAGGTTAAAAGAGAAACAGATATAACACAGCCTATGAATTATGTGGAGGACCTTGAAGCTGTACATGAGATAAGGCAAGTAGTATTGGACTGGACCTTCTCTAGTATTGAAACATCGGATGATTTATTCCATATATGACTTAATACTGTAGTACATATCCAGTAGTGAAAACAAATTTCTTTCGATATAAAATAGGGAGTCATATAGCTCTGTACTACAAAATATACACAAATTAATCTAGGAATGATTCATGATAACCAACCTTTTTCTCTCAATAATTTTTCTAGAGATAAGAATATTGTAAGTATTTTCTTTAGTAACTCTCATTTACTTGATGATCTGAATCTCATCTTAATGTCAGCCTTGGCATATGGACATGGGACTCCAAATTTTCTACACTAGAATTAAATATAACCGAGTTAGTTGTTTACATACCATTGATTCAGCATGTAGATATTTCCACTTTCTACACTAAAATAGAATTCTACAGTAGATAATAATATATGGTCAGGGCCTACAAAGTAGCATATCATAATTGGTTTTAAGATTGCACAGATGACTCCACGAAGACATATGTGGCAGAAGCATGGAGACCATTTTAAAGCTCGGGATAAACATATCAATCTGATTTTTTTTTCCTAAAGCAAGCGAAATATTTATTTTATGATGTGACATTCCAATTCCATCATCAGTAGACTTGATGCTGTCATTAAACTGTATCTGACCAACAGTCTTGTAGACGCTTCGAAAACTATGTCTTAATTTTCAGAGTGCACAGTAGATGCAGCTTGCGATAAAAGTTGAGGATGATTCCTGACAATATCTTGCAACTCTTGCAAGATAGGGGGGAACTAGTTCAAAGGATCACTTCTGATCTTCTTCTATACACCGTAGGCGATGGTTTCTGTGTGTAAACAACATGTAAATAAGTATTATCTCAATAGAAATGAATCGTCATACAGTACATTGTTTCATGCAAATCATTAATATTCCTGCAAGAGGAAAATTCACTTACAATTCCCTCTTAACACTTGAGCCATCTAGTAGACTACAGTGCAAGAGCACCATTCAAAAACATCCAAAACTTGAATGTCTTTGCATTTCTGATTCCCACCAATACAGTACCGTACAGTATTAACATTCCCAAAGATCACCCCAGTTTATCATGTGCCACCAAATTTGTTATTGTTCTACCATGTTGAATTTGAAGTGACCCTCTATGCTTTTCCCAATTACCAATAACTTAATTATTTTAGTGATTTTTGGCGTCTAACTAGCTAGTTCACAGTCGGAATATTCCTAGACCTCTCTAAAGCCTTTGATACTATCGACCATACCATCCTCCTGTCAAAGCTTGAACATTACGGCGTTAGGGGCTTATCCCACAATTGATTTACCTCATATCTGTGTAACAGGAAGCAGTATGTCTGCTATAATAATCATTAATATGACTCCTCACCTATTTTGCAAGGCGTTCCTCAAGGCTCCATTCTCGGTCCTGTACTGTTTTTGTTGTACATAAACGATATAGTCCACTCCAGCACACTCATAAAATACAACTTATTTGCAGACGAAAGTAATCGCTATGCCAGTCACTCAAATCTCCGTTCCTTCATGAGAAATATGAACAGTGAATTGACTAAAGTCAGGACCTGGGTAATATGTAATAAACTGACCTTAAACCTCGAAAAAACCCACTACATAATCTTTCACAGAAGAAATAATTTACCTCCAGATTTGGACCCCCTGTACCTTGGTAATACAGTCCTCAAACGTGAACAAAATACTAAATTCCTTGGAGTTATTGTTGATGAGAAACTTAACTGGAGAAACCACAGACAAGCCATTCACAATAAACTCAATAAACAGTGCGGTATCCTGTGTCACACTCGCCAGTCATGCACTCTTGCAGCAGTGATAGAAATGCAATAAGACCTCTACACTCATTACTTACACTTCAGATAAAACTGTCTCTGTTTGCCTTATTTCAGTACATTAATGCTGTTTTTCTGAAGGCATGCGGTCCGGACTAAGTACCCCTAGGTCTCTCTTTCTGAAAGTCAAGACTTCTCTAAGTTAGTGTTGTTAAGCCTGTATTTGTTTTGACGTGTTGTTCTTCCCCATCTTAAAATGTTTACTTACTGGTGTTGAATTTCATTTGCCATTTTCAGCCTCCTTTAATTTATTTAAATCCTCTGTAGTGCATTTGCTTCCTACCCATAATTAATTTGCCGCCCTATTTTTGAACCTTTCATCCATAAGCTTGCTTATGTCTGCTGATCCCAGTATCTAGATCGTTTATGTGAATTATGAACAAGGTAGGCCTAATTTTGACCCTGAAACCCATTTACCTGGCCCCACTCAATTTAACACCACCCCTCATTGACCCTCTGTGTTCTCAATTTGAGCAATGATTTTATCAATTTAAAACTTTCCCCCGATACCATGAGCTTTAACTTTCAAGGCCTCGATGCGGTACTCTGTCAATGCTTTGCTAAAAATTAACAATGGCATCGTAATTTTCGTCGCTATCTACTACCTCGAATAACACTGAAAAGGCGATCAGCAGATTTGTTGAACAAGATTTTCCTTTGCCAGCCCATGTTGATGACAAATTCATTGCTTTTTACCCTAAATGCGATCAGATACTATTGCTATGAGTAGTTAAAAAGAAATTTCCCCCACTGATATTGACTGATCAGCCGGTAATTTTGGCCTTTGATGCTCTGTCTCCCTTTTGAATATTTCGTTTTGTGGTTTACTTTTAATTATTACGCCTTCCGTGTGATTTTCAATATTCGCCGGGTCCATATCATTTCCCTACACTCTTTTTTTTTGAACTGAGAAAATTTCATCCGACCCTGTGGATTTTGTCTTCTTTAATTTATTTATCCTGTTAAAGGCATCCTCACACTGATAGTAGATATTCTTTAATTTCTTTTCTTGCCTACTAGTATGATTCCACCTCTAATTTCCTCGTGAATTTCTTCTGTAACTGATAAAAAGT
>NW_024750400.1:0-13828 GCF_018991925.1 Homarus americanus
CTTTGTTATGCTCATTCAGGGGACTTTGTTATACTCAATCAGAGTACTTTGTTATATTCAATCAGGGGACTTTGTTTTACTCGAACAGAGGGCTTTGTTATTCTCGATCAGGGAACTTTGTTATACTCGATCAAGGGAGTATTTATATTTGATCAGGGGACTTTGTTATAGTCGAGCAGGGGCCTTTTTTATACTCGTTCAAGGGACTTTTTTATACTTAATCAGAGGGCTTTGTTATACTCGATCAGGATACTTTGTTATACTCGACCAGAGGACTTTGTTATGCTCGACCAGGGGCCTATGTTATACTCGATCCGGGGCTTTGTTATACTCGATCAGGGGACTTTGTTATACTCGATGAAGAGACTTTGTTATACTCGATAAGGGGACTTTGTTATACTCGATCAAGGGACTATTTATATTTGATCAGGGGACTTTGTGTTACTCGATCAAGGGGGCTTTGTTATACTCGAACAGGGGACTTTGTTACACTCAATCAGAGGTCTTTGTTATACTCGATCAGGGGCCTTTGTTATACTCGACCAAGGGACATTGTTATACTCGATCAGGGGACTTTATTATACTCGATCAGGGGGGCTTTGTTACACTCGATCAGGGGACTTTGTTATACTCGATCAGGGGACTTTGTTATACTCGATCAGGGGGCTTTGTGATACTCGATCAGGGGACTTTGTTATACTCGATCAGATGTCTTTGTTATACTCGTTCAGGGACTTTGTTATAGTCGACCAGGGGACTTTGTTATGCTCGAACAGGGGTCTTTTTGTTATACTCGATCAAGGGTCTTTGTTATACTCGATTAGGGGCCTTTGTTATACTTCATTAGGGGTCTTTGTTATACTCGATTAGGGACTTTTTTATACTCGATCAGGGGACTTTGTTATACTCGATCATGGGGGTTTGCTATACTCGATCAGGGGACTTTGTTATACTCGATAAGGGGACTTTTTTATACTCGATTAGGGGACTTTGTATACTCGACCAGCGGACTTTGTTATACTCGATCAGGGGACTTTGTTATACTCGATCAGGAGACTTTGCTATACTCGACCAGGGGGGTTTCATATACTCGATCAGGGGACTTTATTATACTCGATCAGCGGACTTTTTATATTTGATCAGGGGTCTTTGTTACACTCGATCAGGGGGCTTTGTTATACTCGATCAGAGGACTTTGTTATACTCGACCAGGGGACATTGTTATACTCGACCAGGGACCTTTGTTATGCTCGATGAGGGGACTTTGTTATACTCGATCAGAGTACTTTGTTATATTCAATCAGGGACTTCCTTTACTCGATCAGAGGGCTTTGTTATACTCGATCAGGGGACTTTTTGTTATACTCGACCAGGGACATTGTTTTACTCGACCCAGGGAGACTTTTATATACTCGCTTAGGGACTTTGTTATACTCGATCCAGGGTCTTTGTTATACTCGATCAGGGGACTTTATTATACTCGATCAGGGCCTTTGTTATACTCGATGAGGGGCCTTTGCTATACTTGATCAGGGGACTTTGTTATACTCGATCAGAGGACTTTGTTATAATCAATTAGGGTACTTTGTTTTTCTCGAGCAGGGGGCTTTGTTATACTCGATCAGGGGACTTTGTTAAACTTGACCAGGGGACTTTGTTTTACTCGATCAGGGGACTTTGTTATACTCGATCAGGGGACTTTGTTATACTCGATGAGGGGAGTTTGTTATACTCGATTAGGGGCCATTTTTATACTCGATCAGAGGACTTTGGTATACTCGATCAGGTGACTTTGTTATACTCATTCAGGGGACTTTGTTATACTCGATCATGGGGCTCTGTTATACTCAATGACCCGCCTTTGTTATACTCTATGAGGGGGCTTTGTTTTACTCGATCAGGGGACGTTGTTATACTCGACCAGGGACCTTTGTTATGGTCGATGAGGGGACTTTGTTATACTCGATCAGGGGACTTTGTTATACTCCATCAGGGGACTTTGTTACACTCGATCGGGGGACTTCGTTATACTCGATCAGGGGACTTTGATATACTCGACCAGGGGACTTTGTTATACTCGGCCAGGGTGCCTTTGTTATGCTCGATTGGGGGACTTTGTTATACTCGACCAGTGGACTTTGTTATACTCGACCAGGGGACTTTGTTATACTCGATCATCGGAACTTTGTTGTACTCGTTCAGGGAACTTTGTTATACTCGATCAGAGGCCTTTGTTATACTCGATCAGGGGACTTTGGTATACTCAATCAGGTGACTTTGTTGTACTCGTTCAGGGGACTTTGTTATACTCGACCAAGACGCTGTTATACTCGACAGAGACGCTTTTATATACTCGATCTTTAGCCTTTGTTATTCTCGATCAGAGACTTTGTTATACTCGACCAGGGGACTTGTTTTTCTCGATCAGGGGACTTTGTTATACTCGACCAGGGGACTGTTATACTCAGTCGAGTGCCTTTCATTGCCCTCGTCAAGGGACTTTTTATACTCGATCAGGGACTTTGTTATACTCGATCATGGGGTTTATCTCGATCAGGGGACTTTGTTATACTCGATAAAGGGACTTTTATACTCGATTAGGGGACTTTAGCCCATACTCGACCAGGGACTTTTGTTATACTCGTCAGGGGGACTGTTATATCGATCAAGGAACTGCTATACCCGACCAGGGGACTTTGTTATTCTCGATCTTGGGGGTTTGCTATACTCGATCAGGGAACTTTGTTATACTCGATAAGGGGACGTTTTTATACTGGATTAGGGGACTTTGTATACTCGACCAGGGGACTTTGTTATACTCGATCAGGGGACTTTGTTATACTCGATCAGGGGACTTTGTTATACTCAATCAGGGAACTTTGTTTTTCTCGATCAGGGGGCTTTGTTTTACTCGACGAGGGGACTTTGTTATACTCGACCAGGGGACTTTGTTATACTCGGTCAGGGGACTTTGTTATACTCGATCATGGAGCTCTGTTATACTCAATGACCCGCCTTTGTTATACTCTATGATGGGGCTTTGTTATACTCGATCAGGGGACTTTGTTATACTCGTCCAGGGGACTTTGTTATACTCGACCAGGGGACGTTGTTATACTCGACCAGGGACCTTTGTTATGCTCGTTGAGGGGACTTTGTTATACTCGATCAGAGTACTTTGTTATACTCAATCAGGGGACTTTGTTTTACTCGATTAGAGGGCTTTGTTATACTCGTTCAGGGGACTTTGTTACACTCAATCAGAGGTCTTTGTTATACTCGATCAGAGGCCTTTGTTATACTCGACCAAGGGACATTGTTTTACTCGATCAGGGGACTTTATTATACTCGATCAGGGGGGCTTTGTTACACTCGATCAGGGGACTTTGTTATACTCGATCAGGGGACTTTGTTTTACTCGATCAGGGGGGTTTGTTATACTCGATCAGGGGACTTTGTTATACTCGATCAGATGTCTTTGTTATACTCGTTCAGGGACTTTATTATATTCGATGAGGGGCCTTTGCTATACTCAATGAGGGTCTTTGTTATATTCGATGAGGGGGCTTTGTTATACTCGATGAGGGGGCTTTGTTATACTCGATCAGGGGACTTTGTTATACTCGACCAGGGGACTTTGTTTTACTCGATCAGGGGACTTTGTTATAGTCGACCAGGGGACTCTGTTATGCTCGAACAGGGGTCTTTTTGTTATACTCGATCAAGGGTCTTTGTTATACTCGATTAGGGGTCTTTGTTATACTTCGTTAGGGGTCTTTGTTATACTCGATTAGGGATTTTTTTATACTCGATCAGGGGACTTTGTTATACTCGATCATGGGGGTTTGCTATACTCGATCAGGGGACTTTGTTATACTCGATAAGGGGACTTTTTTATACTCGATTAGGGGACTTTGTACACTCGACCAGGGGACTTTGTTATACTCGATCAGGGGACTTTGTTATACTCGATCAGGAGACTTTGCTATACTCGCCCAGGGGGGTTTGATATACTCGATCAGGGGACTTTACTATACTCGATCAGGGGACTTTTTATATTTGATCAGGGGTCTTTGTTACAGTCGATGAGGGGACTTTGTTATACTCGATCAGAGTACTTTGTTATACTCAATCAGGGGACTTTGTTTTACTCGACCAGGAGACTTTGTTTTACTCGATGAGGGTACATTGGTATACTCGACCAGGGAACTTTGTTTTGCTCGACCAGGGGCCTTTTTTTATACTCGCTCAGGGGGACTTTGTTATACTCAATCAGAGGTCTATGTTATACTCGATCAGGGGCATTTGTTATACTCGACCAGGGGACTTTGTTTTACTCGATGAGGGGACATTATTATACTCGATGAGGGGGCTTTTATTTACACTTTTCGATCGCGGGACTTTCTTGCTCTTTCGATCAAAGGGACTTTGTTATACTCGATCAGAGGTCTTTATTGCTCTCGATCAGGGGACTTTGTTATACTCGATCAAGAGGTCTTTGTTATACTCGATCAGGGGACTTTGTTATATTCGATCGGGGCCTTTGTTATACTCGACTAAAGGAGCTTTGTTTTACTCGATCCGAGAGGACTTTGTTTATACTCGATCAGGGGACTTTATTGCCTCAGTGAAGGGGTTGTTATACTCGATCAGGGGACTTTGTTATACTCGACCAGGGGACTTTGTTTTCGATCAGGGACTTTGTTATACTCGATCAGGGGACTTTGGTTATACTTCGATGAGGGAGTTTGTTATACCGATAAAGGCCATTTTATACTCGATCAGGGGACTTTGGTATACTCGATCAGGTGACTTTGATATACTCGTTCAGGACTTTGTTATACTCGATCATGGGGCTCTGTTATACTCAATGACCCGCCTTTGTTATACTCTATGAGGGGGCTTTGTTTTACTCGATCAGGGGACGTTGTTATACTCGACCAGGGACCTTTGTTATGCTCGATGAGGGGACTTTGTTATACTCGATGAGGGGACTTTGTTATACTCCATCAAGGGACTTTGTTACACTCGATCGGGGGACTTCGTTATACTCGATCAGGGGACTTTGATATACTCGACCAGGGGACTTTGTTATACTCGGCCAGGGTGCCTTTGTTATGCTCGATTAGGGGACTTTGTTATACTCGATCAGGGGACTTTGTTATACTCAATCAGGGGACTTTGCTTTTCTCGATCAGGGGGCTTTGTTATACTCGACCAGGGTACTTTGTTATCCTCAACCAGGGGACTTTGTTATGCTCGACCAGAGGCCTTTGTTATACTTGATCCGGGGCTTTGTTATACTCGATCAGGGGACTTTGTTATACTCGATCAGGGGACTTTGTTGTACTCGTTCAGGGAACTTTGTTATACTAGATGAGAGGCCTTTGTTATACTCGATCAGGGGACTTTGGTATACTCAATCAGGTGACTTTGTTGTCCTCGTTCTGGGGACTTTGTTATACTCGACCAGGGGACTTTGTTATGCTCGACCAGGGGCCTTTTTGTTATACTCGATCATTGGCCTTTGTTATACACGATCAGGGGCATTTGTTATACTCGACCAGGGGACTTTGTTTTTCTCGATCAGGGGACTTTGTTATACTCGACCAGGGAACTTTGTTATACTCGATCAGGTGCCTTTGCATTTGATCATGGACTTTTTTATACTCGATCAGGGGCCTTTGTTATACTTCATTAGGGGTCTTTGTTATACTCGATCAGGGGACTTTGTTATACTCGATGAGGGGACTTTGTTGTACTCGATCAAGGGGCTTTGCTATAATCGATCAGGGGACTTTGTTATTCTCGATCATGGGGGTTTGCTATACTCGATCAGGGGACTTTGTTATACTCGATAAGGGGACGTTTTTATACTGGATTAGGGGACTTTGTATACTCGACCAGGGGACTTTGTTATACTCGATCAGGGGACTTGGTTATACTCTATCAGGAGACTTTGCTATACTCGACCAGGGGGGTTTGATATACTCGATCAGGGGACTTTATTATACTCGATCCGGGGACTTTTTATATTTGATCAGGGGTCTTTGTTACACTCGATCAGGGGGGCTTTGTTATACTCGATCAGGGGACTTTGTTATACTCGATCAGGGGCCTTGGATATACTCGATCAGGGGACTTTGTTATACTCGATTAGGGGCCTTTGTTTTACTCGATCAGGGGACTTTGATATACTCGACCATGGGACTTTGTTATACTCGACCAGGGTGCCTTTGTTATGCTCGATCAGGGGACTTTGCTATACTCAATCAGGGGACTTTGTTATACTCAATCAGGGGACTTTATTTTTCTCGATCAGGGGGCTTTGCTATACTCGACCAGGGGACTTTGTTATACTCGACCAGGGGACTTTGTTTTTCTCGTTCAGGGGACTTTGTTATACTCGACCAGGGGACTTTGTTATACTCGATCAGGTGCCTTTGTTTTACTCGATCGAGGGGCTTTGTTATACTCATTCAGGGGACTTTGTTATACTCGATCACGGGCCTTTGTTATACTCGACCAGGGGACTTTCTTTTACTCGATCAGGGGACTTTATTATACTCGATCAGGGGTTTGTTACACTCGATCAGGGGACTTCGTTATACTCGATCAGGGGACTTTGATATACTAGACCAGTGGACTTTGTTATACTCGACCAGGGTGCCTTTGTTATGCTCGATCAGGGGACTTTGTTATACTCGATGAGGGAGCTTTGTTATACTCAATGAGGGGACTTTGTTTTTCTCGATGAGGGGGCTTTGTTATACTCGACCAGGGGACTTTGTTATACTTGACCAGGGGACTTTGTTATGCTCGACCAGAGGCTTTTGTTATACTTGATCCGGGGCTTTGTTATACACGATCAGGGGACTTTGTTATACTCGATCAGGGGACTTTGTTGTACTCGTTCAGGGATCTTTGTTATACTCGATCAGAGGCCTTTGTTATACTCGATCAGGGGACTTTGTTATACTCGATCAGGAGACTTTGCTATACTCGACCAGGGGGGTTTGATATACTCGATCAGGGGACTTTATTATACTCGATCAGGGACTTTTTATATTTGATCAGGGGTCGTTGTTACACTCGGTCAGGGGGGCTTTTGTTATACTTGATCAGGGACTTTTGTTTTACCTGGATCAGCCTGGATATACCTTCGATTAGGGCCTTTGTTATACTTCATTAGGGGTCTTTGTTATACTCGATCAAAGGACTTTTGTTATACTCGATCAGGGACTTTTATATACTCGACCAGGGAGATTTTTGTTATATCGACCAGGGTGGCCTTTGTTTGGTGCTCTTTCGATCAGGGACTTTTGTTATATCGATCAGGGGACTATTATACTCAGTGAGGGGACTTTGTTTTTCTCGATCAGGGGCTTTGTTATAATCTCGACCAGGGACTTTGTTATACTCGACCAGGGGACTTTGTTACGCTCGACCAGAGGCCTTTGTTATACTTGATCCGGGACTTTGTTATACTTGATCAGGGGACTTTGTTATACTCGATCAGGGGACTTTGTTGTAGTCGTTCAGGGAACTTTGTTATACTCAATCAGAGGCCTTTGTCATACTCGATCAGGGGACTTTGGTATACTCAATCAGGTGACTTTGTTGTACTCGTTCAGGGGACTTTGTTATACTCGACCAGGGGACTTTGTTATGCTCGACCAGGGGCCTTTTTGTTATACTCGATAATTGGCCTTTGTTATACTCGATCAGGGGCCTTTGTTATACTCGACAAAGGGACTTTCTTTTTCTCGAAAAGGGGAATTTGTTATACTCGACCAGGGGACTTTGTTATACTCGATCATGTGCCTTTGTTATACTCGATCGAGGGGCTTTGTTATACTCATTCAGGGGACTTTGGTATACTCGATCAGGTGACTTTGTTATACTCGTTCATGTGACTTTGTTATACTCTATCAGGGGGCTTTGTTATACTCAATGAGGGGCCTTTGTAATACTCGATGAGGGGGTTTTGTTATACTCGATCAGGGGAGTTTGTTATACTCGTCCAGGGGACTTTGTTATACTCGACCAGGCGGCTTCGTTATACTCGATCAGGGGACTTTCTTGTGCTCGATCAGGGGACTTTGTTATACTCGAGCAGGTGACTTTGTTATACTCGATCAGGTGACATTGTTAAAATCGTTCAGGGGACTTTGGTATACATGATCAGGGGACTTTGTTATACTCGATCAGGGTACTTTGCTATACTCGATCAGGGGCCTTTGTAATACTCGATCAAGGAACTTTGTTATACTCGATGAGGAGACTTTTTTATACTCGACCAGGGGGCTTTGATATACTCGATAGGGGACTTTTTATATTTGATGAGGGGTCTTTGTTATACTCGATCAGGGGCGTTTGTTATACTCGATCAGGGGACTTTGTTATATCGATCAGGGGACTTTGTTATACTCGATCAGATGACTTTGTTATACTCAATGAGGGTACTTTGTTTTACTCGAGCAAGGGGCTTTGTTACACTCGATAAGGGGACTTTGTTATACTCGACCAGGGGACTTTGTTTTACTCGATCAGGGGACTTTGTTATACTCGATTAGGGGCCTTTGTTATACTTCATTAGGGGTCTTTGTTATACTCGATCAGGGGACTTTGTTATACTCGATCAGGGGACTTTGTTATACTCGATCAAGGGGCTTTGTTATACTCGATCAGGGGACTTTGTTATACTCGATCAGGGGTCTTTGTTATACTCGATCAGGGGACTTTGTTATACTCGATGAGGGGACTTTGTTGTACTCTATCAGGGGGCTTTGCTATACTTGATCAGTGGACTTTGTTATTCTCGATCATGAGGGTTTGCTATACTCGATCAGGGGACTTTGTTATACTCGATAAGGGGACGTTTTTATACTGGATTAGGGGACTTTGTATACTCGACCAGGGGACTTTGTTATACTCGATCAGGAGACTTTGCTATACTCGACCAGGGGGGTTTGATATACTTGATCAGGGGACTTTATTATACTCGATCAGTGGACTTTTTATATTTGATTAGGGGTCTTTGTTACACTCGATCAGGGGGGCCTTGTTATACTCGATCAGCGGACTTTGTTATACTCGATCAGGGGCCTTGGATATCCTCGATCAGGGGACTTTGTTATACTCGATCAGGGGACTTTGTTATACTCGATCAGGAGACTTTGTTATACTCGACCAGGGGACTTTGTTATACTCGATCAGAGGACTTTGTTATACTCAATGAGGGGACTTTGTTTTTCTCGATGAGGGGGCTTTGTTATACTCGATCAGGGGACTGTGTTATACTCGACCAGGGAACTTTTTTTCTCTCGATCAGGGGACTTTGTTATACTCAACCAGATGACTTTGGTATGCTCGACCAGGGGCCTTTGTTATACTCGATCCGTTCTTTGTTATACTCGATCAGGGAACTTTGTTATACTCGATCATGGGGCTTTGTTATACTCGACCAGGGGACTTTGTTATACTCGATCAGGGGACTTTGTTATACTAGATCAGGAGACTTTGCTATACTCGACCAGGTGGCTTTGATATACTCGATCGGGGGACTTTGTTATACTCGATCAGGGGACTTTTTATATTTGATCAGGGGTCTTTGTTATACTCGATCAAGGAGGCTTTGTTATACTCGATCAGGGGGCTTTGTTATACTCGATCAGGGGCCTTCGTTATACTCGATCAGGGGACTTTGATATACTCGACCAGGGGACTTTGTTATACTCGACCAGGGTGCCTTTGTTATGCTCGATCAGGGGACTTTGCTATACTCGATCAGGGGACTTTGTTATACTCAATCAGGGGACTTTGTTTTTCTCGATCAGGGGGCTTTTTGTTATACTCGACCAGGGGATCTAAGCGGTACTAGACCAATAGGACTTTTGTTTTTCCTGTTCAGGGGACTCGTTTTACCACCAGGGGGATTTTTGTTATACTCTCGATCAGGGTGCCTTTGTTATACCCGGGATCGAGGGGGCTTTGTTATACCCATTCAGTGGACTTTGTTGCACGAATGAGGGACTTTCTTATATACTCGACCAGGACTTTGGTTAGTGCTCGACCAGAGGCCTTCGTTATACTCTCTGGATCCGGAGCTTTGTTATACACGATCAGGGGACTTTGTTATACTCGATCAGGTGACTTTGTTGTACTCGTTCAGGGATCTTTGTTATACTCGATCAGAGGCCTTTGTTATACTCGATCAGGGACTTTGGTATACTCAATCAGGTGAATTGTTGTACTCGTTCAGGGGACTTTGTTATACTCGACTAGGGGACTTTGTTATGCTCGACCAGGGGCCTTTTTGTTATACTCGATCATTGGCCTTTGTTTTACTCGATCAGGGGCCTTTGTTATACTCGACCAGGGGACTTTGTTTTTCTCGATCAGGGGACTTTGTTATACTCGACCAGGGGACTTTGTTATACTCGATCAGGTGCCTTTGTTATACTCGATCGAGGGGCATTGTTATACTCATTCAGGGGACTTTGGTATACTCGATCAGGTTACTTTGTTATACTCGTTCATGGGACTTTGTTATACTCGATCAGGGGGCTTTGTTATACTCAATGAGGGGCCTTTGTAATACTCGATGAGGGGGTTTTGTTATACTCGATCAGGGGAGTTTGTTATACTCGTCCCGGGGACTTTGTTATACTCGACCAGGCGGCTTCGTTATACTGGATCAGGGGACTTTCTTATGCTCGATCAGGGTGACTTTGTTATATTCGAGCAGGTGACTTTGTTATACTCGATCAGGTGACTTTGTTATACTCGTTCAGGGGACTTTGGTATACATGATCAGGGGACTTTGTTATACTCGATCAGGGTACTTTGCTATACTCGATCAGGGGCCTTTGTTATACTCGATCAAGGAACTTTGTTATACTCGATGAGGAGACCTTGTTATACTCGACTAGGGGGCTTTGATATACTCGATAAGGGACTTTTTATATTTGATCAGGGGTCTTTGTTATACTTGATCAGGGGCGTTTGTTATACTCGTTCAGGGACTTTGTTATATCGATCAGGGGACTTTGTTATACTCGACTAGGAGAGTTTGTTATACTCGAATAGGGGCCTTTGTTATGCTCGATCAGGGGACTTTGTTATACTCGATCAGATGACTTTGTCATCCTCAATGAGGGTACTTTGTTTTACTCGAGCAGGGGGCTTTGTTATACTCGAGGATCAGGGACTTGTTATACTCTCGACCAGTGGGATTCTGTTTTGCCTTTGATCAAGCGGACTTTTTTTTTATACTCGATCAGGGCCTTTTGTTATATTTCATTATGGGTCTTTGTTATACTCGATCAGGGGACTTTTGGTTATGCATTCCCATCAGGGGACTTGTTATACTAATCAGGGGCTTTGCTATACTCGATCAGAGGATTCTATAGTACCGATCAGCGGCTTTGCTATACTCGATCAGGGACTTTGTTATTCTCGATCATGGGGCTTGCTATACTCGATCAGGGGACTTTGTTATACCGATAAGGGACGTTTTTATACTGGGATTAGGACCTTGTATACTCGACCAGGGACTTTTGTTATACTCGATCAGGGACTTTGTTATACTCGATCAGGGGACTTTGTTATACTCAATCAGGGGACTTTGTTTTTCTCGATCAGGGGGCTTCGTTTTACTCGACGAGGGGACTTTGTTATACTCGACCAGGGGACTTTGTTATACTCGGTCAGGGGACTTTGTTATACTCGATCATGGGGCTCTGTTATACTCAATGACCCGCCTTTGTTATACTCTATGATGGGGCTTTGTTATACTCGATCAGTGGACTTTGTTATACTCGTCCAGGGGACTTTGTTATACTCGACCAGGGGACGTTGTTATACTCGACAAGGGACCTTTGTTATGCTCGTTGAGGGGACTTTGTTATACTCGATCAGAGTACTTTGTTATACTCAATCAGGGGACTTTGTTTTACTCGATTAGAGGGCTTTGTTATACTCGTTCAGGGGACTTTGTTACACTCAATCAGAGGTCTTTGTTATACTCGATCAGGGGCCTTTGTTATACTCGACCAAGGGACATTGTTTTACTCGATCAGGGGACTTTATTATACTCGTTCAGGGGGGCTTTGTTACACTCGATCAGGGGACTTTGTTATACTCGATCAGGGGACTTTGTTATACTCGATCAGGGGCTTTGTTATACTCGATCAAGGGACTTTGTTATACTCGATCAGATGTCTTTGTTATACTCGTTCAGGGACTTTGTTATATTCGATGAGGGGCCTTTGCTATACTCAATGAGGGTCTTTGTTATATTCGATGAGGGGGCTTTGTTATACTCGATGAGGGGGCTTTGTTATACTCGATCAGGGGACTTTGTTATACTCGACCAGGGGACTTTGTTTTACTCGATCAGGGGACTTTGTTATAGTCGACCAGGGGACTTTGTTATGCTCGAACAGGGGTCTTTTTGTTATACTCGATCAAGGGTCTTTGTTATACTCGATTAGGGGTCTTTGTTATACTTCATTAGGGGTCTTTGTTATACTCGATTAGGGATTTTTTTATACTCGATCAGGGGACTTTGTTATACTCGATCATGGGGGTTTGCTATACTCGATCAGGGGACTTTGTTATACTCGATAAGGGGACTTTTTTATACTCGATTAGGGGACTTTGTACACTCGACCAGGGGACTTTGTTATACTCGATCAGGGGACTTTGTTATACTCGATCAGGAGACTTTGCTATACTCGCCCAGGGGGGTTTGATATACTCGATCAGGGGACTTTACTATACTCGATCAGGGGACTTTTTATATTTGATCAGGGGTCTTTGTTACACTCGATCAGGGGGGCTTTGTTATACTCGATCAGAGGACTTTGTTATACTCGACCAGGGCACATTGTTATACTCGACCAGGGACCTTTGTTATGCTCGATGAGGGGACTTTTTTATACTCGATCAGATTACTTTGTTATACTCAATCAGGGGACTTTGTTTTACTCGACCAGGGGACTTTGTTTTACTCGATGAGGGTACATTGGTATACTCGACCAGGGAACTTTGATTTGCTCGACCAGGGGCCTTTTTTTATACTCGCTCAGGGGGACTTTGTTATACTCAATCAGAGGTCTATGTTATACTCGATCAGGGGCATTTGTTATACTCGACCAGGGGACTTTGTTTTACTCGATGAGGGGACATTATTATACTCGATGAGGGGGCTTTGTTACACTCGATCATGGGACTTTCTTATACTCGATCAAGGGACTTTGTTATACTCGATCAGAGGTCTTTGTTATACTCGATCAGGGGACTTTGCTATACTCGATCAGAGGTCTTTGTTATACTCGATCAGGGGACTTTGTTATACTCGATCAGGGCCTTTGTTATACTCGATGAGGGGCCTTTGCTATACTTGATCAGGGGACTTTGTTATACTCGATCAGAGGACTTTGTTATACTCAATCAGGGTACTTTGTTTTTCTCGATCAGGGGACTTTGTTATACTCGACCAGGGGACTTTGTTTTACTCGATCAGGGGACTTTGTTATACTCGATCAGGGGACTTTGTTATACTCGATGAGGGGAGTTTGTTATACTCGATTAGGGGCCATTTTTATACTCGATCAGAGGACTTTGGTATACTCGATCAGGTGACTTTGTTATACTCGTACAGGGGACTTTGTTTTACTCGATCATGGGGCTCTGTTATACTCAATGACCTGCCTTTGTTATACTCTATGAGGGGGCTTTGTTATACTCGATCAGGGGACGTTGTTATACTCGACCAGGGACCTTTGTTATGCTTGATGAGGGGACTTTGTTATACTCGATC
>NW_024750401.1:0-16873 GCF_018991925.1 Homarus americanus
AAACTAACGATAAATGGCGTTAAACTAACGTAAAATGGCGTTAAACTAACGTTAAATGGAGTTTAATTAAGGTTAAATAACGTTAAACTAACGTGAAATGGCATTAAACTAACGGTAAATGGCGTTAAATTAAGGTTAGATGACGTTAAACTAACGTTAAATTGCATTAAACTAACGTTAAATGACGTTAAACTAACGTTAAATGGCGTTAAACTAACGTTAAATGGCGTTAAACTAACGTAAAATGTCGTTTAATTAAGGTTAGATGGCGTTAAACTAATGCTAAATGGCGTTTAATTAAGGTTAAATGATGTTAAAGTAATGTTAAATGGCGTTAAACTAACGTTAAATGGCGTTAAACTAACGTTAAATGGCGTTTAATTAAGGTTAAATAACGTTAAACTAACGTTAAATGGCGTTAAACTAACGTTAAATGACGTTAAACTAACGTTAAATGGCGTTTAATTAAGGTTAAATATCGTTAAACTAATGTTAAATGGCGTTAAACTAACGTTAAATGGCGTTTAATTAAGGTTAAATGACGTTAAACTAATGTTAAATGGCGTTAAACTAACGTTAAATGGCGTTAAACTAATGTTAAATGGCGTTAAACTAACGTTAAATGGCGTTTAATTAAGGTTAAATAACGTTAAAGTAACGTTAAATGGCGTTAAACTAACGGTAAATGGCGTTAAACTAACGTTAAATGACGTTAAACTAACGTTAAATGGCGTTAAACTAACGTTAAATGGCGTTAAACTAACGTTAAATGACGTTTAATTAAGGTTAAATAACGTTAAACTAACGTTAAATGGCGTTAAAGTAACGTAAAATGGCGTTAAACTAACGTTAAATGGCGTTAAACTAACGTTAAATGGCGTTAAACTAACGTTAAATGGCGTTAAACTAACGTTAAATGCCGTTAAACTAACGTTAAATGCCGTTATACTAACATTAAATGGCGTTAAACTAACGTTAAATGGCGTTAAACTAACGTTAAATGGCGTTAAACTAACGTTAAATGGCGTTAAACTAACGTTAAATGGCGTTAAACTAACGTTATATGGCGTTAAATTAACGTTATATGACGTTAAACTAACGTTAAATGGCGGTAAACTAACGTTAAATGACGTTAAACTAACGTTAAATGAAGTTAAACTAACGTTAAATGAAGTTAAACTAACGTTAAATGGCGTTAAAAAAACGTTAAATGGCGTTTAATTAAGGTTAAATGGCGTTAAATTAACGTTAAATGGAGTTAAACTAACGTTAAATGGCGTTTAATTAAGGTTAAATGGCGTTAAATTAACGTTAAATGGAGTTAAACTAACGTTAAATGGCGTTAAATTAACGTTAAATGGCGTTTAATTAACGTTAAATTAAGTTAAACTAACGTTAAATGAAGTTAAACTAACGTTAAATAGCGTTAAATTAACGTTAAATGAAGTTAAACTAACGTTAAATGGCGTTAAACTAACGTTAAATAGCGTCAAATTAACGTTAAATGACGTTTAACTAACGTTAATTAGCGTTAAACTAACGTAAAATGGCGTTAAACTAACGATAAATGGCGTTAAACTAACGTAAATTGGCGTTAAACTAACGTTAAATGGAGTTTAATTAAGGTTAAATAACGTTAAACTAACGTGAAATGGCATTAAACTAACGGTAAATGGCGTTAAATTAAGGTTAGATGGCGTTAAACTAACGTTAAATTGCATTAAACTAACGTTAAATGACGTTAAACTAACGTTAAATGGCGTTAAACTAACGTTAAATGGCGTTAAACTAACGTAAAATGTCGTTTAATTAAGGTTAGATGGCGTTAAACTAATGCTAAATGGCGTTTAATTAAGGTTAAATGATGTTAAAGTAATGTTAAATGGCGTTAAACTAACGTTAAATGGCGTTAAACTAACGTTAAATGGCGTTTAATTACAAGGTTAAATAACGCTAAACTAACGTTAAATGGCGTTAAACTAACGTTAAATGCCGTTAAACTAACGTTAAAATGGCGTTGCACGAAGGGTTAAATTATCGTTAAACCACGTTAATGGCGTTAAACCAACGTTAAATGGCGTTTAATTGGTTAAAATGACGCTAAACTAATGTTAAATGGCGTTAAACTAACGTTAAAATGGCGTTACAACCAATGTTAAATGGCGTTAAACTAACGTTAAATGGCGTTTAATTAAGGTTAAATAACGTTAAACTAACGTGAAATGGCGTTAAACTAACGTTAAATGGCGTTAAACTAACGTTAAATGACGTTAAACTAACGTTAAATGGCGTTAGACTAACGTTAAATGGCGTTAAACTAACGTTAAATGGCGTTAAACTATCGTTAAATGGCATTAAACTAACGTTAAATGGCGTTTAATTAAGGTTAAATGACAAACTAATGTTAAATGGCGTTAAACTAACGTTAATTGGCGTTAAATTAATGTTTAATGGCGTTAAACTAACGTTAAATGGCGTTTAATTAAGGCTAAATAACGTTAAACTAACGTTAAATGGCGTTAAACTAACGTTAAATGGCGTTAAACTAACGTTAAATGACGTTTAATTAAGGTTAAATGACGTTAAACTAACGTTAAGTGGCGTTAAAGTAACGTAAAATGGCGTTAAACTAACGTTAAATGGCGTTAAACTAACGTTAAATGGCGTTAAATTAACGTTAAATGGCGTTAAACTAACGTTAAATGCCGTTAAACTAACGTTAAATGCCGCTTAATTAAGGTTAAATATCGTTAAACTAATGTTAAATGGCGTTAAACTAACGTTAAATGGCGTTTAATTAAGGTTAAATGACGTTAAACTAATGTTAAATGGCGTTAAACTAACGTTAATTGGCGTTAAATTAATGTTTAATGGAGTTAAACTAACGTTAAATGGCGTTTAATTAAGGCTAAATACCGTTAAACTAACGTTAAATGGCGCTAAACAAACGTTAAATGGCGTTAAACTAACGTTAAATGCCGTTAAACTAACGTTAAATGGCGTTTAATTAAGGTTAAATATCGTTAAACTAATGTTAAATGGCGTTAAACTAACGTTAAATGGCGTTTAATTAAGATTAAATGGCGTTAAACTAACGTTAAATGGCGTATAATTAAGGTTAAATAACGTTAAACTAACGTTAAATGGCGTTAAACTAACGGTAAATGGCGTTAAACTAACGTTAAATGACGTTAAACTAACGTTAAATGGCGTTCAACTACCGTTAAATGGCGTTAAACTAACGTTAAATGGCGTTAAACTATCGTTAAATGGCATTAAACTAACGTTAAATGGCGTAAACTAACGCAATGGCGTTAAACTAACGTTAAATGGCGTTAAACTAACGTTAAATGGCGTTTAATTAACGTTAATAACGTTAAACTAACGTTAAATGGCGTTAAACTAACGTTAAATGCCGTTAAACTAACGTTAAATGGCGTTAAACTAACGTTAAATGGCGTTAAACTAACGTTAAATGGCGCGTTAAACTAACGTTAAATGGCGTTAAACCAACGTTAAAATGGCGTTAAACTAACGTTAAATGGCATTAAACTAACGTTAAATGGCGTTAAATTAATGTTAAATGAAGTTAAACTAACGATAAATGGAGTTAAACTAACGTTAAATGGCGTTAAACTAACGTTAAATGGCGTTTAATTAAGGTTAAATGACGTTAATTGGCGTTAAACTAACGTTAAATGGCGTTAAACTAACGATAAATGGCGTTTAATTAACGTTAAATTAAGTTAAACTAACGTTAAATGAAGTTAAACTAACGTTAAATATCGTTAAATTTACGTTAAATGAAATTAAACTAACGTTAAATGGCGTTAAACTAACGATAAATGGCGTTTAATTAAAGTTAAATTAAGTTAAACTAACGTTAAATGAAGTTAAACTAACGTTAAATAGCGTTAAATTAACGTTAAATGAAGCTAAACTAACGATAAATGGCGTTAAACTTACGTTAAATGGCGTTAAACTAAAGTTAAATGGCGTTTAATTAAGGTTAAATGACGTTAAACTAACGTTAAATGGCGTTAAAGTAACGTAAAATGGCGTTAAACTAACGTTAAATGGCGTTAAACTAACGTTAAATGGCGTTAAACTAACCTTTAAATGGCGTTAAACTAACGTTAAATGGCGTTTAATTAAGGTTAAATATCGTTAAACTAATGTTAAATGGCGTTAAACTAACGCTAAATGGCGTTTAATTAAGGTTAAATGACGTTAAACTAATATTAAATGGCGTTAAACTAACGTTAAATGGCGTTAAACTAATGTTAAATGGCGTTAAACTAACGTTAAATGGCGTTTAATTAAGGTTAAATAACGTTAAACTAACGTTAAATGGCGTTAAACTAACGGTATATGGAGTTAAACTAACGTTAAATGACGTTAAACTAACGTTAAATGACGTTAAACTATCGTTAAATGGCGTTAAACTATCGTTAAATGGCATTAAACTAACGTTAAATGGCGTTAAACTAACGTTAAATGGCGGTAAACTAACATTAAATGGCGTTAAACTAACGTTAAATGGCGTTAAACTAACGTTAAATGGCGTTTAATTAAGGTTAAATAACGTTAAATGGCGTTAAACTAACGTTAAATTCCGTTAAACTAACGTTAAATGCCGTTAAACTAACGTTAAATGGCGTTAAACTAACGTTAAATGGCGTTAAACTAACGTTAAATGGCGTTAAACTAACGTTAAATGGCGTTAAACTATCGTTAAATGGCGTTAAACTAACGTTAAATGGCGTTAAACTAACGTTAAATGGCGTTAAACTAACGTTAAATGGCGTTAAACTAACGTTAAATGGCGTTTAATTAAGGTTAAATAACGTTAAACTAACGTTAAATGGCGTTAAACTAACGTTAAATGGCGTTAAACTAACGTTAAATGGCGTTTAATTAAGGTTAAATGACGTTAAACTAATGTTAAATGGCGCTAAACTAACGTTAAATGGCGTTTAAACTAACGTTAAATGGCGTTAAACTAACGCTAAATGGCGTTAAACTAACGTTAAATGGCGTTAAACTAACGTTAAATGGCGTTAAACTAACGTTAAATGGCGTTTAATTAAGGTTAAATGGCGTTAAACTAACGTTAAATGGCGTTAAACTATCGTTAAATGGCATTAAACTAACGTTAAATGGCGTTAAACTAACGTTAAATGGCGTTAAACCAACGTTAAATGGCGTTTAATTAAGGTTAACAACGTTAAACTAACGTTAAATGGCGTTAACCAACGTTAAATGCCGTTAAACTGTTGTTGTACGGCATTAAACTAACGTTAAATGGCGTTAAACTAACGTTAAATGGCGTTAAACTAACGTTAAATGGCGTTAACTAACGTTAAATGGCGTTAAACTAACGTTAAATGGCGTTAAATTAACGTTAAATGAAGTTAAACTAACGATAAATGGCGTTAAACTAACGTTAAATGGCGTTAAACTAAAGTTAAATGGCGTATAATTAAGGTTAAATGACGTTAAACTAACGTTAAATGGCGTTAAACCAACGTTAAATGGCGTTAAACTAACGTTAAATGGCGTTAAATTAACGTTAAATGGTGTTAAACTAACGTTAAATGGCGTTAAACTAACGTTAAATACCGATAAATTAACGCTAAATGACGTTTAACTAACGTTAAATGGCGTTAAACTGAAGTTAAATGGCGTTTAATTAAGGTTAAATGACGTCAAACTAACGTTAAATGACATTAAACTAACGGTAAATGGCGTTTAATTAACGTTAATGAAGCTAAACTAACGATAAATGGCGTTAAACCTTACGTTAAATGGCGTTAAACTAAAAGTTAAAATGGCGTTTAATTAAGGTTAAATGACGTTAAACTAACGTTAATGGCGTTAAAGTAACGTAAATGGCGTTAAACTAACGTTAAATGGCAGATAAACTAACGTTAAATGGCGTTAAATTAACCTTTTAAATGGCGTTAAACTAACGTTAAAATGGCGTTTAATTAAGGCTAAATATCGTTAAACTAATGTAAAATGGCGTTAAACTAACGTTAAATGGCGTTTAATTAATGTTAAATGACGTTAAACTAATGTTAAATGGCGTTAAACTAACGTTAAATGGCGTTAAACTAATGTTAAATGGCGTTAAACTAACGTTAAATGGCGTTTAATTAAGGTTAAATAACGTTAAACTAACGTTAAATGGCGTTAAACTAACGGTAAATGGCGTTAAACTAGCGTTAAATGGCGTTAAACTAGCGTTAAATGGCGTTAAACTAACGTTAAATGACGTAAAACTAACGTTAAATGGCGTTAAACTAACGTTAAATGGCGTTAAACTAACGTTAAATGGCGTTAAACTAACGTTAAATGGCGTTAAACTAACGTTAAATGGCGTTAAACTAACGTTAAATGGCGTTAAACTAGCGTTAAATGGCGTTAAACTATCGTTAAATGACATTAAACTAACGTTAAATGGCGTTAAACTGACGTTAAATGGCGGTAAACTAACGTTAAATGGCGTTAAACTAACGTTAAATGGCGTTAAACTAACGTTAAATGGCGTTTAATTAAGGTTAAATAACGTTAAACTAACGTTAAATGGCGTTAAACTAACGTTAAATGCCGTTAACTAACGTTAAATGCCGTTAAACTAACGTTAAATGGCGTTAAACTAACGTTAAATGGCGTTAAACTATCGTTAAATGGCGTTAAACTAACGTTAAATGGCGTTAAACTATCGTTAAATGGCGTTAAACTAACGTTAAATGGCGTTAAACTAACGTTAAATGGCGTTAAACTAACGTTAAATGGCGTTAAACTAACGTTAAATGCTGTTAAACTAACGTTAAATGACGTTAAACTAACGTTAAATGGCGTTTAATTAAGGTTAAATATCGTTAACCTAATGTTAAATGGCGTTAAACTAACGTTAAATGGTGTTTAATTAAGGTTAAATGACGTTAAACTAATGTTAAATGGCGTTAAACTAACGTTAAATGGCGTTAAACTAATGTTAAATGGCGTTCAACTAATGTTAAATGGCGTTAAACTAATGTTAAATGGCTTTAAACTAACGTTAAATGGCGTTTAATTAAGGTTAAATAACGTTAAACTAACGTTAAATGGCGTTAAACTAACGTTAAATGGCGTTAAACTAACGTGAAATGACGTTTAATTAAGGTTAAATGACGTTAAACTAACGTTAAATGGCGTTAAAGTAACGTAAAATGGCGTTAAACTAACATTAAATGGCGTTAAACTAACGTTAAATGGCGTTAAACTAACGTTAAATGGCGTTAAACTAACGTTAAATGCCGTTAAACTAACGTTAAATGGCGTTTAATTACGGTTAAATATCGTTAAACTAATGTTAAATGGCGTTAAACTAATGTTAAATGGCGTTTAATTAAGGTTAAATGACGTTAAACTAATGTTAAATGGCGTTAAACTAACGTTAATTGGCGTTAAATTAATGTTTAATGGCGTTAAACTAACGTTAAATGGCGTTTAATTAAGGCTAAATAACGTTAAACTAACGTTAAATGGTGTTAAACTAACGTTAAATGGCGTTAAACTAACGTTAAATGGCGTTAAACTAACGTTAAATTGCGTTAAACTAACGTTAAATGCCGTTAAACTAACGTTAAATGGCGTTTAATTAAGGTTAAATGGTGTTTTAATTAAGGTTAAATATCGCTAAACCACGTTAAAATGGCGTTAACCAACGTTAAATGGCGTTTAATTACGTTAAAATGAAGGTAAACCAATGTTAAATGAAGGGCAAAACTAACGTTAAATGGCGTTAAAACTAATGTTAATGGCGCTAAACTAACGTTAAATGGCGTTTAATTAAGGTTAAATAACGTTAAACTATTAACGTTAAATGGCGTTAAACTAACGGTAAATGGCGTTAAAACTAACGTTAAAATGACGTTAACTAACGTTAAATGGCGTTAAACTAACGTTAAATGGCGTTAAACTAACGTTAAATGGCGCAACTATCGTTAAATGGCATTAAACTAACGCTAAATGGCGTTAAACTAACGTTAAATGGCGTTAAACTAACGTTAAATGGCGTTTAATTAAGGTTAAATAACGTTAAACTAACGTTAAATGGCGTTAAACTAACGTTAAATGCCGTTAAACTAAGGTTAAATGGCATTAAACTAAGGTTAAATGGCATTAAACTAACGTTAAATGGCGTTAAACTAACGTTAAATGGCGTTAACTAACGTTAAATGGCGTTAAACTAACGTTAAATGGCGTTAAATTAACGTTAAATGAAGTTAAACTAACGATAAATGGCGTTAAACTAACGTTAAATGGCGTTAAACTAAAGTTAAATGGCGTATAATTCAGGTTAAATGACGTTAAACTAACGTTAAATGGCGTTAAACTAACGTTAAATGGCGTTAAACTAACGATAAATGGCGTTTAATTAACGTTAAATTAAGTTAAACTAACGTTAAATGAAGTTAAACTAACGTTAAATAGCGTTAAATTGACGTTAAATGAAGTTAAACTAACGTTAAATGGCGTTAAACTAACGATAAATGGCGTTTAATTAACGTTAAATTAAGTTAAACTAACGTTAAATGAAGTTAAACTAACGTTAAATGGCGATAAACTAACGTTAAATGGCGTTAAACTAACCTTTAAATGGCGTTAAACTAACGTTAAATGGCGTTTAATTAAGGTTAAATATCGTTAAACTAATGTAAAATGGCGTTAAACTAACGTTAAATGGCGTTTAATTAATGTTAAATGACGTTAAACTAATGTTAAATGGCGTTAAACTAACGTTAAATGGCGTTAAACTAATGTTAAATGGCGTTAAACTAACGTTAAATGGCGTTTCACTAAGGTTAAATAACGCAACTAACGTTAAAATGGCGCGTTCAACGGTAATGGCGTTAAACCATGTTAAATGACGGTATACTAACGTTAAATGGCGTTAAACCAACGTTAAATGGCGTTAAACTAACGTTAAATGGCGTTAAATTAACGTTAAATGGTGTTAAACTAACGTTAAACGGCGTTAAACTAACGTTAAATACCGATAAATTAACGTTAAATGACGTTTAACTAACGTTAAATGGCGTTAAACTGAAGTTAAATGGCGTTTAATTAAGGTTAAATGACGTCAAACTAACGTTAAATGGCGGTAAACTAACGTTAAATGGCGTTAAACTAACGTTAAATGGCGTTAAACTAACGTTAAACGCGTTTAATTAAGGTTAAATAACGTTAAACTAACGTTAAATGGCGTTAAACTAACGTTAAATGGCGTTAACTAACGTTAAATGCCGTTAAACTAACGTTAAATGGCGTTAAACTAACGTTAAATGGCGTTAAACTATCGTTAAATGGCGTTAAACTATCGTTAAATGGCGTTAAACTATCGTTAAATGGCGTTAAACTAACGTTAAATGGCGTTAAACTAACGTTAAATGGCGTTAAACTAACGTTAAATGGCGTTAAACTAACGTTAAATGCTGTTAAACTAACGTTAAATGACGTTAAACTAACGTTAAATGGCGTTTAATTAAGGTTAAATATCGTTAAACTAATGTTAAATGGCGTTAAACTAACGTTAAATGGCGTTTAATTAAGGTTAAATGACGTTAAACTAATGTTAAATGGCGTTAAACTAACGTTAAATGGCGTTAAACTAATGTTAAATGGCGTTCAACTAATGTTAAATGGCGTTAAACTAATGTTAAATGGCTTTAAACTAACGTTAAATGGCGTTTAATTAAGGTTAAATAACGTTAAACTAACGTTAAATGGCGTTAAACTAACGTTAAATGGCGTTAAACTAACGTGAAATGACGTTTAATTAAGGTTAAATGACGTTAAACTAACGTTAAATGGCGTTAAAGTAACGTAATATGGCGTTAAACTAACGTTAAATGGCGTTAAACTAACGTTAAATGGCGTTAAACTAACGTTAAATGCCGTTAAACTAACGTTAAATGGCGTTTAATTAGGTTTAATATCGTTAACTAATATTAAATGGCGTTAAACTAGCGTTAAATGGCGTTTGAGTAAGGTTAAATGACGTTAAACTAATGTTAAATGGCGTTAAACTAACGTTAATTGGCGTTAAGAATGTGTTTAATGGCGTTAAACTAACGTTAAATGGCGTTTAGTAAGGGCTAATAACGTTGACGAAATTCATCAGTGTTAAACTAACGTTAAATGGTGTTAAACTAACGTTAAATGGCGTTAAACTAACGTTAAATGGCGTTAAACTAACGTTAAATGGCGTTAAACTAACGTTAAATGCCGTTAAACTAACGTTAAATGGTGTTTAATTAAGGTTAAATATCGTTAAACTAATGTTAAATGGCGTTAAACTAACGTTAAATGGCGTTAAATTAAGGTTAAATGAAGTTAAACTAATGTTAAATGGCGTTAAACTAACGTTAAATGGCGTTAAACTAATGTTAAATGGCGCTAAACTAACGTTAAATGGCGTTTAATTATGGTTAAATAACGTTAAACTAACGTTAAATGGCGTTAAACTAACGGTAAATGGCGTTAAACTAACGTTAAATGACGTTAAACTAACGTTAAATGGCGTTAAACTAACGTTAAATGGCGTTAAACTAACTTTAAATGGCGTTAAACTATCGTTAAATGGCATTAAACTAACGTTAAATGGCGTTAAACTAACGTTAAATGGCGTTAA
Organism: Homarus americanus; assembly: GCF_018991925.1. NCBI lineage: Eukaryota > Metazoa > Arthropoda > Malacostraca > Decapoda > Nephropidae > Homarus > Homarus americanus. The sequence continues at coordinate 10,685 of NW_024750401.1, forward strand.
ACTAACGTTAAATGGCGTTTAATTAAGGTTAAATAACGTTAAACTAACGTTAAATGGCGTTAAACTAACGTTAAATGCCGTTAAACTAAGGTTAAATGGCATTAAACTAACGTTAAATGGCGTTAAACTAACGTTAAATGGCGTTAAACTAACGTTAAATGGCGTTAACTAACGTTAAATGGCGTTAAACTAACGTTAAATGGCGTTAAATTAACGTTAAATGAAGTTAAACTAACGATAAATGGCGTTAAACTAAAGTTAAATGGCGTTAAACTAAAGTTAAATGGCGTATAATTAAGGTTAAATGACGTTAAACTAACGTTAAATGGCGTTAAACTAACGTTAAATGGCGTTAAACTAACGTTAAATAGCGTTTAATTAAGGTTAAATGACGTTAAACTAACGTTAAATGGCGTTAAACTAACGTTAAATGGCGTTTAATTAAGGTTAAAGGACGTTAAACTAACGTTAAATGGCGTTAAACTAACGTTAAATGGCGTTAAACTAACGTTAAATAGCGTTTAATTAAGGTTAAATAAAGTTAAACTAACGTTAAATGGCGATAAACTAACGTTAAATGAAGCTAAACTAACGATAAATGGCTTTAAACTTACGTTAAATGGCGTTAAACTAAAGTTAAATGGCGTTTAATTAAGGTTAAATGACGTTAAACTAACGTTAAATGGCGTTAAAGTAACGTAAAATGGCGTTAAACTAACGTTAAATGGCGATAAACTAACGTTAAATGGCGTTAAACTAACCTTTAAATGGCGTTAAACTAACGTTAAATGGCGTTTAATTAAGGTTAAATATCGTTAAACTAATGTTAAATGGCGTTAAACTAACGTTAAATGGCGTTTAATTAATGTTAAATGACGTTAAACTAATGTTAAATGGCGTTTAATTAAGGTTAAATAACGTTAAACTAACGTTAAATGGCGTTAAACTAACGGTAAATGGCGTTAAACTAGCGTTATATGGCGTTAAACTATCGTTAAATGGCGTTAAACTAACGTTAAATGACGTTAAACTAACGTTAAATGGCGTTAAACTAACGTTAAATGGCGTTAAACTAACGTTAAATGGCGTTAAACTAACGTTAAATGGCGTTAAACTAACGTTAAATGGCGTTAAACTAACGTTAAATGGCGTTAAACTAGCGTTAAATGGCGTTAAACTATCGTTAAATGGCATTAAACTAACGTTAAATGGCGTTAAACTAACGTTAAATGGCGGTAAACTAACGTTAAATGGCGTTAAACTAACGTTAAATGGCGTTAAACTAACGTTAATGGCGTTTAATTAGGTTAAATAACGTTAAACTAACGTTAAATGGCGTTAAACTAACGTTAAATGCATTAGCAACATTAAATGCCGTTAAACTAACGTTAAATAGCGTTAAATAACGTTAAATGGCGTTAAACTAACGTTAAATGGCGTTTAATTAAGGTTAAATAACGTTAAACTAACGTTAAATGGCGTTAAACTAACATTAAATGCCGTTAAACTAACGTTAAATGGCGTTAAACTAACGTTAAATGGCGTTAAACTAACGTTAAATGAAGTTAAACTAACGTTAAATAGCGTTAAATTAACGTTAAATGAAGCTAAACTAACGATAAATGGCGTTAAACTTACGTTAAATGGCGTTAAACTAAATTTAAATGGCGTTAAACTAACGTTAAATGGCGTTAAACTAACGTTAAATGCTGTTAAACTAACGTTAAATGACGTTAAACTAACGTTAAATGGCGTTTAATTAAGGTTAAATATCGTTAACCTAATGTTAAATGGCGTTAAACTAACGTTAAATGGCGTTTAATTAAGGTTAAATGACGTTAAACTAATGTTAAATGGCGTTAAACTAACGTTAAATGGCGTTAAACTAATGTTAAATGGCGTTCAACTAATGTTAAATGACGTTAAACTAATGTTAAATGGCTTTAAACTAACGTTAAATGGCGTTAAACCCAACGTTAAATGGCGTTAAACTAACGTTAAATAGCCAAACTAACGTTAAATGCCGTTAAACTAACGTTAAATGGCGTTTAATTAAGGTTAAATATCGTTAAACTAATGTTAAATGGCGTTAAACTAACGTTAAATGGCGTTTAATTAAGGTTAAATGACGTTAAACTAATGTTAAATGGCGTTAAACTAACGTTAATTGGCGTTAAATTAATGTTTAATGGCGTTAAACTAACGTTAAATGGCGTTTAATTAAGGCTAAATAACGTTAAACTAACGTTAAATGGTGTTAAACTAACGTTAAATGGTGTTAAACTAACGTTAAATGGCGTTAAACTAACGTTAAATGGCGTTAAACTAACGTTAAATGGCGTTAAACTAAAGTTAATGCCGTTAAACTAACGTTAAATGAATTGTTTTAATTAGGTTAAATATCGTTAAACTAAATGTTAAATGGCGTTAAAACTAAACGTTAATGGCGTTTAATTAAGGTTAAATGACGTTAAACTAATGTTAAATGGCGTTAAACTAACGTTAAATGGCGTTAAACTAATGTTAAATGGCGTTAAACTAACGTTAAATGGCGTTAAATTAAGGTTAAATAACGTTAAACTAACGTTAAATGGCGTTAAACTAACGGTAAATAGCGTTAAACTAACGTTAAATGACGTTAAACTAACGTTAAATGGCGTTAAACTAACGTTAAATGGCGTTAAACTAACGTTAAATGGCGTTAAACTATCGGTAAATGGCGTTAAACTAACGTTAAATGGCGTTAAACTAACGTTAAATGGCGGTAAACTAACGTTTAATGGCGTTAAACTAACGTTAAATGGCGTTAAACAATGGTTAAATGGCGTTAAACTAACGTTAAATGCCGTTAAACTAACGTTAAATGGCGTTAAAATAACGTTAAATGGCGTTAAACTAACGTTAAATGGCGTTAAACTAACGTTAAATGGCGTTAAAATAACGTTAAATGGCGTTAAACTAACATTATATGGCATTTAATTAACGTTAAATGGCGTTAAATTAACGTTAAATGAAGTTAAACTAACGATAAATGGCGTTAAACTAACGTTAAATGGCGTTAAACTAAAGTTAAATGGCGTTTAATTAATGTTAAATGACGTTAAACTAATGTTAAATGGCGTTAAACTAACGTTAAATGGCGTTAAACTAACGATAAATGGCGTTTAATTAACGTTAAATTAAGTTAAACTAACGTTAAATGGCGTTAAACTAACGTTAAATGGCGTTAAACTAACGTTAAATGGCGTTAAACTATCGTTAAATGGCATTAAACTAACGTTAAATGGCGATAAACTAACGTTAAATGGCGTTAAACTAACGGTAAATGGCGTTAAACTAACGTTAAATGGCGTTTAATTAAGGTTAAATAACGTTAAACTAATGTTAAATGGCGTTAAACTAACGTTAAATGCCGTTAAACTAACGTTAAATGGCGTTAAACTAACGTTAAATGGCGTTAAACTAACGTTAAATGGCGTTAAACTAACGTTAAATGGCGTTAAATTAATGTTAAATGAAGTTAAACTAACGATAAATGGCGTTAAACTAACGATAAATGGCGTTTAATTAACGTGATATTAAATTAAACTAACGTTAAATGAAGTTAAACTAACGTTAAATAGCGTTAAATTTACGTAAAATGAAATTAAACTAACGTTAAATGGCGTTAAACTAACGATAAATGGCGTCTAATTAACGTTAAATTAAGTTAAACTAACGTTAAATGAAGTTAAACTAACGTTAAATAGCGTTAAATTAACGTTAAATGAAGCTAAACTAACGATAAATGGCGTTAAACTTACGTTAAATGGCGTTAAACTAAAGTTAAATGGCGTTTAATTAAGGTTAAATGACGTTAAACTAACGTTAAATGGCGTTAAAGTAACGTAAAATGGCGTTAAACTAACGTTAAATGGCGTTAAACTAACGTTAAATGGCGTTAAACTAACCTTTAAATGGCGTTAAACTAACGTTAAATGGCGTTTAATTAAGGTTAAATATCGTTAAACTAATGTTAAATGGCGTTAAACTAACGCTAAATGGCGTTTAATTAAGGTTAAATGACGTTAAACTAATATTAAATGGCGTTAAACTAACGTTAAATGGCGTTAAACTAATGTTAAATGGCGTTAAACTAACGTTAAATGGCGTTTAATTAAGGTTAAATAACGTTAAACTAACGTTAAATGGCGTTAAACTAACGGTATATGGAGTTAAACTAACGTTAAATGACGTTAAACTAACGTTAAATGGCGTTAAACTAACGTTAAATGGCGTTAAACTATCGTTAAATGGCGTTAAACTATCGTTAAATGGCATTAAACTAACGTTAAATGGCGTTAAACTAACGTTAAATGGCGGTAAACTAACATTAAATGGCGTTAAACTAACGTTAAATGGCGTTAAAGTAACGTTAAATGGCGTTTAATTAAGGTTAAATAACGTTAAATGGCGTTAAACTAACGTTAAATGCCGTTAAACTAACGTTAAATGCCGTTAAACTAACGTTAAATGGCGTTAAACTAACGTTAAATGGCGTTAAACTAACGTTAAATGGCGTTAAACTAACGTTAAATGGCGTTAAACTATCGTTAAATGGCGTTAAACTAACGTTAAATGGCGTTAAACTAACGTTAATTGCCGTTAAACTAACGTTAAATGCCGTTAAACTAACGTTAATAGCGTTAAAATAACGTTAAATGGCGTTAAACTAACGTTAAATGGCGTTAAACTAACGTTAAATGGCGTTAAACTAACATTATATATGGCATTTAATTAGCGATTCGTAGCGTTAAATTAACATTAAAGCCGAAAAGTTAAAACTAACACGATAAATGAATTTAAACTAACGTTAAATAGCGTTAAACTAAGGATTAAATGGCGTTTAATTAATATTTAAATGACGTTAAACTAATGTTAAATGAAGTTAAACTAACGTTAAATGGCGTTAAACTAACGATAAATAGCGTTTAATTAACGTTAAATTAAGTTAAACTAACGTTAAATGAAGTTAAACTAATGTTAAATGGCGTTAAACTAACGTTAAATGGCGTTTAATTAAGGTTAAATAACGTTAAACTAACGTTAAATGGCGTTAAACTAACGGTAAATGGCGTTAAACTAACGTTAAATGGCGTTAAACTAACGTTAAATGGCGTTAAGCTAACGTTAAATGGCGTTTAATTAGGTTAAATAACGTTAAACTAACGTTAAATGCCGTTAAACCCAACGTTAAATAGCGTTAAATAACGTTAAATGAATAACTAACGTTAAATGGCGTTAAACTAACGTTAAATGGAGTTAAACTAACGTTAAAGGGCGTTAAACTAACGTTAAATGGCGTTAAACTAACGTTAAATGGCGTTAAATTAATGTTAAATGAAGTTAAACTAACGATAAATGGCGTTAAACTAACGATAAATGGCGTTTAATTAACGTTATATTAAATTAAACTAACGTTAAATGAAGTTAAACTAACGTTAAATAGCGTTAAATTTACGTTAAATGAAATTAAACTAACGTTAAATGGCGTTAAACTAACGATAAATGGCGTCTAATTAACGTTAAATTAAGTTAAACTAACGTTAAATGAAGTTAAACTAACGTTAAATAGCGTTAAATTAACGTTAAATGAAGCTAAACTAACGATAAATGGCGTTAAACTTACGTTAAATGGCGTTAATCTAAAGTTAAATGGCGTTTAATTAAGGTTAAATGACGTTAAACTAACGTTAAATGGCGTTAAAGTAACGTAAAATGGCGTTAAACTAACGTCAAATGGCGTTAAACTAACGTTAAATGGCGTTAAACTAACCTTTAAATGGCGTTAACTAACGTTAAATGGCGTTTAATTAAGGTTAAATATCGTTAAACTAATGTTAAATGGCGTTAAACTAACGTTAAATGGCGTTTAATTAAGGTTAAATGACGTTAAACTAATATTAAATGGCGTTAAACTAACGTTAAATGGCGTTAAACTAATGTTAAATGGCGTTAAACTAACGTTAAATGGCGTTTAATTAAGGTTAAATAACGTTAAACTAACGTTAAATGGCGTTAAACTAACGGTATATGGAGTTAAACTAACGTTAAATGACGTTAAACTAACGTTAAATGACGTTAAACTATCGTTAAATGGCGTTAAACTATCGTTAAATGGCGTTGACTATGTTAAATGGCATTAAACTA
>NW_024750402.1:0-14423 GCF_018991925.1 Homarus americanus
GTGGTGGTAAGGGAGGGTAATGGTGGTGGTAAGGGAGGGTAATGGTGGTAGTGCTAGATGAGTGTGCTGATGTTGACAGTAGTGAGACTGGTGGTGTACCTAAGTTGCGTTCTGGATCAACAAGTCGATCAATCAATTCGGATAAAGTTGTCCGAATCTAATGCATGTATCGCCTCTTATACATAGATATACATATGAATTATTCACTATGATTGACTAGTTCAAGCTTAAGTGTATTCATATCGAGGACAACAGCAGTTTATCAACCATATGTATAAAATTAACAAAATTCAACAGTTTGTTTATAATTAGATTTTGAATGAGTTTTTTTTTTAATTTAGTATATTTATCTATCAGTTCGCCAGGTGCTTGAGGTTTTGGATACTTAACGACTTAACCCAGTAAGTTACCCACTCGAAGACATATTTATCCACCAAATCGCTCGCTAAATAAAGCTATCCACCAACCTCTCCAATCATCCATCTCCCTTCCTATCCATTCAACCACCAGCTCATTCATCCAGCTCACCTCTCAAGCCATCCACCTACTTGTATATCCTTCCATTTAACTGTCTATTCACCCACCCACCTCTCTATCTACCCACCTACCTGTCTATTCATCCACCCATATCTCTAATCATCCACCTGCCTATCTATTCATTTACTTACCTGTCTATTCATTTACCCATATATCTGTCCATCCACCTACCTGTCTATTCATCCACCCACTTCTCTATCCATCCACCTAAATGACTTATCCATTCACCTAACAGCTTATTCAACAACCGACCTAATTATCAACTTCCCGACCAGATTATCCACCCACCCACCTACCCACCCTCCACCTACCTACCCACCCTCCACCTACCTACCTACCCACTCACCTACCCACCTACCTATCCTCAGTGTGATGGTATTAAAGATAGTACTCCTAATATTACCTTATGGAGTGAGGCGTAAGATGTTTGTTTGCTGGTGACACTTGTCTTAGTGCAGGGAGATTCTAAAGAAAATATTGCAAATGTTAGTGAATGAGTTTGAAAAAAAGTATTAGTAGGACAAATTTGATCTTGAATGTGACTAAAAGTTATGGATTAAGAATATGTAGGAGAGAGAGAGAGAGAGTTGTTAGCTTAAATGGCTATACAATGAAGGGAGGTGGAGAGTTGTAGATAGTTGGGTGTGAATGTGTCAGCAAATGGAACGATGAATGATGACTTGAAGGAGAGTAGTGAAATTAAATAGAGTAGTATTTTGAATGAGATATGTAGTGAAAGGATCCAGGTCATAGATGAGGATGTGAAGGTAGAGTTGCTGAGGAGACATTATTGTATGGGTGAGAGCCAAAAATAATATGCCTAGGACCCATATGTGGAGTAAAAGGGATGCTGGCACCAAGAAGTATAGAGGTGAGGGAGAGTTGTACAAGTGAATCCCTAGTTTTAGACATGATATGAGGGCCTTGCGTGCTCAGGTGGTATGGACAAATTCAGAGAACAGGAAGTAAAAGAATTGCCAAAAACTTTTATATTAGACAGAGGTGGATAATAAAGAGGGAGAGAGGAAGACCCAAATAAACAACTCGACGAAGGAGGAGATGAAAGAATGTGGTTAATGACACACTTGAGATGCTGGAATAGATATCCAAGAAGCAGCAATACACGTGAATGAGTAGAGAACAAGAGGTAGAGTGATTTTTGGGGGGAATGAAGCGCTGCTGATGGTTGATGCACCAGGCTTGTGTGGAGCGACAGAGGTAAACCAGATTTGAGGTCTTGTTCTGGTACCACAGTAGAACCCGTCCTTCCTTTTACGCTTTCTTTTCTTGTTTCTGGCGACCCTGGATATAATATACAATATATTATACTATAATAAAAAAGAACAGTATATATTTTTTGTGGGTGTTCCCTCGTGTAGGTAGGCGAGTTAGGCCTAGCGAGGACCCCCGGCCACACAAGAATTAAAAAAAAAAACCCAGAAATCACAGTCTTCACGAGCAAGTCAAGTGATACGAGTTCTCCACCTTGAATACTACTGAAGGAGGTACAAAGGGACCGACGTCTTGGTGAGATGATGATGGTGGTGGTGGTGGTTGGTGTGGCAGCAGTGGTGATGGGTTTGGTAGTAGTAGTGGTGGTGGGTTTGGTAGTGGTAGATGTTGTAGTGGTGGGTGTTGTAGTGGTGGGTGTGGTAGTAGTGGTATGGTAGTTGTGGTGAATATGATAGTGGTTGTGGGTGTGATAATGGTGGATCGGTCTCGTGGTGATTCTCGTAGTGGGGGGAGGAGGGGGTGGTGGTGATGATGTGTGAGATGGTGATGGTAAGTATAGTAGTAGTTGTGGGTGTGGTAATGGTGGTCGGTATAGTGGTGAGTGGGGTGGTGGTGGTGATGGGTGTGGTAGTGATAGTGGAGGTGGGTGTAGTGGTAAGTGTGACAGTAGGTGTGATAGTAAGTGTAGAATAATGGATAATTTAGTCGCCAGGGAGGTATAGTGGTGAGGCAGTGTTGTAAAGTATGGAGGTGAGGCAGTGTTGTAAAGTGTGGAGGTGAGGCAGTGTTGTAAAGTATAGAGGTGAGGCAGTGTTGTAAAGTGTGGAGGTGAGGCAGTGTTGTAAAGTGTGGAGGTAGGGCAGAGTTATAAGTGTGGCGGTGAAGGTGTGTAGTAGTGATGCAGTGTTGTAAAGTTTGGAGGCAAAGCTGTGTAATAATGAGCTAGTGTTGTAAAGTGTGGTGGTGAAGGTGTGTAATACTTGAATCATTTATGTAAAGTGTGGCGGTGAAGGTGTGTAGTAGTGATGCAGTGTTGTAAAGTGTGGAGGCAAAGCTGTGTAATAATGAGCAAGTGTTGTAAAGTGTGGTGGTGAAGCAGAGTTGTAAAGTGTTGTTGGTGAAGGTGTGTAATGATGAAGGTGTGTAGTACTTGAGTCATTTATGTAAAGTGTGACAGTGAAGGTGTGTAGCAGTAGGTCAGTTTTGTCAAGTATGGTACAAATAATGACTTCTTCACTCAGATGTCTTACCAAGTAGTGTTTTGAAATCAATTGAAACTTCCCTACAATATTTAATCGTTTGATATTATTAACTTATTTTCCACTTGACCTTATTGCATATGATGAGACAGAGTAAAACTGAAGAGGTTAATACAGACGAAACTTTATTCCTTCATCTGCTAAATGCAATTCAGACAATCGGAAAACATTACAAAACAATATCTACTGTACATCTGCAAGTGAATCAGCGATATTAGTGTGATGACCTTTTTTATCATAGGGGGAGTCTGTAGTTCGTTGCTAGGTAGAGAACCAGTACTACATCCACAACCTAATGGGATAGTATACCCTAAAACAGTAGTAATACAGTCTTTATCATGAGTCAAAATTCACGGTTTCGGCCACAGCTACAGTACAAGTCCGTGTATGCGAATATCTCGCCATTAGCTCCACACGTATTGAATACAGTAGTGTGTACATTCAACTAATAAAATACTTGTTTCAGATTGAATTAGGATAGAAAGATAAATTAGCCTCAAGTAAGGGCCTGGTTGACAGTATGGTGGCCTAATTGACAAAATGGTGGCTTGGTTGACCTAATGGCGACCTGGTTGACAGTATAGTGGCCTGGTTAACAGCATGGTGGCCTGGTTGACAGTATGGTGGCTTGGTTGACAGTATGGTGGCCTGGTTAACAGCATGGTGGCCTGGTTGACAGTATGGTGGCCTGGTTAACAGCATGGTGGCCTGGTTGACAGTATGGTAGCCTTGTTCACACAAAAGGAGCCTGGTTGACGCAATAGGAGACAGACTGTAGAAAAACACAAGTTGTGATGAATTCTTCTAACTTTATTCAGCGCACACTATTATCAAACATTAGATTCAGTAGAGTAATTAACACACAACCTTATGCATCTAACCAGCCAGTATAATTCTCTTCTTATGTGAACGTAGCATTCCTAAATTCCTATTTGTAGATTCCCGTACCTTCATACTCCGTGTTAGAAGTAAAAAAAAGATGAATTCCGGTGCCGTATCCACTTCATTAGCAGACACATGAAGGAAGAGCCTTTAAAACCTCGGTAAATTAATTTAGGAAGGATCATATACCGAGTTAATTTACGTAGGCTACACCTTTTTGATCTGCCAACATATCCACGTTAACTAATTCGATATAAATTATAAAAGTAGGTCAAATCGGATCTTATTTTCAAAAGCAACGTTATCGTAGGTTTAAAATTATACCCTGACTACCGGCGTATGCTCAATAAACCTGCCACAACGCTACGTAGAGCTCTAGTGTTCCTGGCCACACTCCAAATATCTGTTGGGTTGTAGTATTACTAACCCAGATGCCAGCATACTTTCTATTACAGGATTTACTTGTGTGATTAGTTTCTAGTGTGTGAAAATTATAAGAGTCTCGGTGTTATTAAGAAAAAGCACGCAATGTTCGTCGCATTTAGAGAAAACGTCTCATTCTTCTCATTTCAGGGTAAACTTACCAAGGTTTGTACAGTGGCAGTCTCTTGTTCGACTGGTTTTGTCGTACTGTATTGTATTTCCGTAGAAACTCTTTATTTATATTCACTTACACATTGTTGATGTGAAAAATAAACAAGTATATAAGCAAATTGCCAAGAATTATTTAAATCGAGAACATTCTTTTATAAAAAATGATAGGAAATAAATATTTGTACTCCTCTGTCTTCACTTTCTAGGAAGACTGGACGAGTTGGTTTTACGTTACTGACTCTACTGAGGCAAGTTTATGCCAGTAAGATGTGTCGCGTTTAGATGCTGTGTTGTGGACAGATACCTACTGTTTACCGATTAGTTGCTCAGTATATGACGATATTATATGCACAATACTGTATCGTAAGAAAAATAAACGGGAAATAATCTCGTCGTATATACTGTATATGACACATTGTGGTACTTTGAGCTGTAGGGTTCTGGGAGGTGGTGTCATCTGTCGGCCGCTGCTGGAACCTCTGGCGGGTGAACCTGGGGGTCAGCTCTCGTGGGTCATGTCAATAGTCTCCAGCTTATTCACGTTTCACGTAGCGCTACTCCCACTCCTGTTATCACACGTTTCATTTATGAACTGTTTGCAATGTTTCGATAATTATTTTTAGTCTGAATTGTAGTTTATAGTTTTTTAATGTTTTGAATTACACTAATGTTCTTGTTGGTGAAAATTGGTTTAAGAATATTTCTACTCTGAACCACGATGAATGGGACAGTTTTACGACCTCTTAAAGATATCTGCGGGAGTAATTCGTATCTATCTGATATACACTTTCAACTTTAATTAAGTGAAACTGCGTCTAAAATCTAGCGTGTTTCGTAAAATATCACCGGCCTACCGCCATATTAACGGTTGACTTTATGGTCGATTAAGTTGAAATATTTGTTCTCTTTATTCCATGAAGGTCAGTCGTGTCTCATTAGCAGCTGCCGCCATTAATGATAGAGCTGTGAGATAGTCGAACTAGTTAATAAATAGATAAAATTTCAAGTGATTGCTGTAAATAAGTGATATATTCCTTCCAGCTGTCGCGGCAGACTCGCTCACTAGGTTGTGTATGTCACTATAGACTCAGTATCGTGGTACAAGTCGGTCTGTCATATACGACTGTTGTTAAAACCTTCATCAAAGCTGTATATTAAACGACACTTTCTACACTCAATAAATTTACTTTCTTTTAAATGTTGAAAATAGATATATAATTTATTTTTTAACGCTTTCGCAAATATGGTATGTTTAGTAACGTTTGTGTATGTACGTGGGCTTCTTGACGGTGTTGATACTCTTGCGTTAAGGTCGGGTGTCTCCTGTAGAGGTGTGGTGGTCACTGGATACATACTGTATATGGTCTTTGTTTTTATCCAATTATTATAAAAGTGAAAGTGTTATGTGTGTCTCCATGGAAGGATGACTATTTTTTTTCTCCCTAGTAAAATAGGATGGTTTTCTATCATTCCTGGTGTCTGTCTTTGTCGAAGGCAGCTCATCTGGGTGTTTACTTCTACAATAAAGCATCAATTTTTCGTAGTCATTTATCGGTTCTTATCCTTACTTAATTCACAATTAAAAAAAAGAGAAGTCGACAATTTAATTATATACTGTATAACGCTAAATAGATAATTAAGAAATAGTGATAATTTATATATATATATATATATATATATATATATATATATATATATATATATATATATATATATATATATATATATATATATATAATATTCGAAACTTCAATCTTGTTTGTAAATAGGGAAGGTCATGTAGATAATCATAATAAACCTATTCATGATTAGTATCACTAACTAAACCTAAGACAGGTAGAGGTTGGTTATGTAGTCATCATAAACGCCATACAATAATCACATCAAATTTTACCATATATGATCTAATGCCAATAAGTTATGATAATAAAAACAAAAACATCCCTGTTTGGCGAAAACCTTAGTTATGTTATAAGGCTTAATAGTACGATTACCCTTGTTTAGTGTCCTGTTTATATAATATACATGTGTGTGTGTGTGTGTGTGTGTGTGTGTTTTAAAGAGGTACATATTCTGTTTTTTTCTGATTTTCCTTCATTAATTCTTTTCTTTTTTTACGATGCCTTCACTGTGTCTCAACTCCCTGTGCAGCTACTTCCCCTGGTGCCTCTCCCCCGCCCCTCCCCATGCTTGTCCTTAAGTATAAACACATAATAATTGTTCTTTATGCTCCTTGATTCTTCACTATACTTAGTCAAACCCGCATTACACTGATGGTGATGTCAATGTTAACACTATATCTGAATCTTTTATTATGGTTTATATAATGGTAGTTAATTTTTATTGTATCATTTCATTATTATTATCATTGTTATTATTATTATTATTTTTATTAATATCCTGAGTCGGAACTATTTTGTTTGTTTACGTACTGAGTTGATATAAAGGTTAATTGTGAAAAAAGGAAAGAAATTAGTAAGTTATAGGAGGTAAAAGTCCATGAGTCCAGACCACCCATCATTACTCGCAGTAAAACGAGGGGAAATTATAGTGAATATTAAGTGAGCATATTGTATGGCCACTGACAAATTAGATATTTCCATTTGTGGAAATTTTAATAGAAAATGACTGGTTTGATCCTGATGTTATTAGAGAGATGGATTAGATGGTGACCAACGTTAGGTTAGTTTAAGTTAGGTTTGATAGTGACTTAGGTTTGGTTGCAAGGTGACCAAGGTTATTTTTGGTTAGGTTAGGTTTATTTTGATGGTGACTTAGGTTAGGTTTATTTTGATGGTGACCAAGGTTAGGTTAGGTTTGATGGTGACCAAGGTTAGGTTAGGTTTGGTTTGATGGTGACCAAGGTTAGGTTAGGTTTGATGGTGACCAAGGTTAGTGTTTATTATTTTAGCGAACGTCAAGGGTGGCGGTCTAGGCCTTGTGAGGGGTGAGCATTATCTGCTGTACCTTGCTGCCCTTCTTGACCATTTTTCCGTAAAGAATTTGTGGGGAGCAACTCTTAAACTGCTTGACCAATCTTCTGTAAACTTTAAAAGGTAATACATCTTAATTACACAACACGTAGAGAATAATTTTCAGACTTTTTTTCATTGTATCATTACCGAATTAATTATATTTTCTATTGACTGTGGCCAGATGTGTTTATTAGGACTGTCTCGTAAATAGTGGCCAGGATAATTACGACTCACTTTATGGCCACTTCATTCATTATGGCCAGAAATAATTACGAGTCACTTCATGGCCACTTCACTTTACGACTCCTTCACTTATTATGGCCAAAAAGGACAATTGTGAATCACTGGACAGAAACATAACAGCCTAATGTGTAACCTGTATGGTTGGGCTGTTCCCATTAGGCCATAAAACGAATAGTTTCTTTCGTCACTATTATAAACGATACTGCCTAGATAATACAATAAGGAAAAACAATATAGTTATATTTTTGGTTCCACTGATGTATGGTAATGCCTTTATTTATTTCACTTTCGTCATTTCATTCATTGTGTATTCAGTTCTTGCCTCTATTACAGTCTATAAAATGATTGTTAAACGATTAGAGAATAAATTGTTGATATTGTAAAGAAATAAGTTTGATTTCTTGCTCTAGTATTATCTTCATTACGTTTTCTTACTCATGTATATGTTAAAAAAAATGGCTCTCTTGCATTGAAGAGGTGTGTGTGTGTGTGTGTGTGTGTGTGTGTGTGTGTGTGTGTGTGTGTGTGTGTGTGTGTGTGTGTGTGTGTGTGTGTGTGTGTGTGTGTGTGTGTGTGTGTGTGTGTGTGTGTGTGTGTGTGTGTGTGTGTGTGTGTGTGTGTGTGTGTGTGTGTGTTTTTCTTTCGTTAAACGCTGGGCCTGTGGTGTAATGGTCAGCATGCTCGGCTCACAAGAGAGTGGTCCTGTATTCAATTCCCTGGCAGGGTGTAACGATGGGCAAGTTTCTTTACGCCGTTCGACTCTGTCTACCCATTAGTAATTGGGAACCTGGATGTTAATAGATTTGTGGATCGTGTTTAGGGGTAATGATTAGCAGTGCAGTTGGCAAGTTGTCCGGTCTTCTTGAACTATTCTTTGACATTGGGTCATGCAACTCGTTAACTCAGGATGTGGTTGTTTGAGATGGCGATAACTTCCACACCTAAACAAACTCAAGCCTAGGTGGCCCTAGGGCCGGCCATCCTCGTTACACGAGAGGCAACCATTATATTATGAAAGCTGGAGGGATCTTGTTAATATCATGACCATAACAGACGTGATGTGAGTGAGTTGATCCAACCACAACTTAACTTGTCTCCCTGCAACACAAGTGTTCCGCCATTCTCTTAAAATACCCGAATCTGTGATAAAGTGAACATAATAAAACGTGTAAACAGTCATTACTCTCCCAGTGAATTACATAGAATAGACTAAAGAGTAAAACACCAAAAAAAACATAAATTATGATCACTGATTTTAACGGTATATGAGTTTCTAAATACATTACAAGACTGTCTCCTCCAAAAAAATTCACTGTCGCTTGGAGACTCTTTATCTATACACATAGTGTACAAATTGACACATAATGTACAAATGAACATAGTGTAATATGGAAAAGGTGTACTGGTGGACACAGTGTACTGTACAGGTGGACAGAGTGTATAGATGGTCATAGTGCACAGGTGAACATATTGTACAGGTGAACACAGTCTACCGGTGGGCATAGTGTACAGGTGAAAATAGTCTACAGATGGGCTGTGTGTACAGATGGTCATAGTGTACAGGTAAACAAAGTATACAGGTGGTCATAAAGTACAAGTGGGCATAGTGTATAGGTGAACATAGTGTACAAGTGAACAAAATGTACAGGTGGACATAATGTACATATAGTTCTTGTTCATGGTATACTAGGAAATTAATTGTGTGTGATTCCTGATCATCTTACACCAGGAAGCTTCTTCACACATGGACACTGGCGCTACACATGTCCTTGGTAAATGGTTCAAAGTATTGAGACAAACCCTCGGGAATCATAATATGTGGACTCGTGGAGGTTGACTCAGGCATTGTTGGTAGTTTAGTCAACAAGGCTGGTACAGTGGCGGCCGTCGGTCACAACCACAAGTTGAAGAAAATTATAATTATTATAATAAAAAAACCACCAATGTGTTTGTGAGTTTTGTCGGACTGCTTACTGGTGGGCGTGTATGTTGAGTGTTACCTAGGGGGACGTTGAGAATCGTGAACCCCAAACACGACATTTCCTCAGAGAGGAACTTAACTTTATGGTAACAGTCACACACTGGCCCATACCACTCCTCTATGATATGACAGCACAAGTGTCATCATACCATATTTCGTAAAGAAGTGATCCCAGGGAGGGACACACACAAGGTGCCCTGTTATCACAGCCAAACGTCGCTCACCAACACACTCCGGGCCAGGTGCGACCAGCGGACCAGCGAGGCAGGAGGAGCACGAGTCTCACTCTACCATCGACTAGTCACAATCTTTTATAATTTGGTGATGATATTTATATACCGTATTGACGATGAAGGTCATGAGTCATTCAGTGTTGCTGAGACTTCAGTGAACATTCAGTCATTCACCCTCACATACACGTATTCTTCTACACTGACCCTCCTTGTATTTTCATGTCATAAGTTTCCTTTTTTTTTCTATGCATAAAGAGGAAAAGTGACTTGGGAAGTGTTTCGAAGTGACTGCATCCCACAAGGCACAGAAGATTCCAGGATACTTCAGTAACCAGATGACGGAGGGCGAGTGTACAAATGTTCATCACATTACCTCTCGGGCAGGGACCCCCCCCCCTTAACCCCCGTGTCCTGACGTCCAGCATCAGAACTTGCGTAATTCTATATAAGTATGGGTGTATGTAAGTGTATGTACAGTAAGTTTATATGTATTGGTGATGATGGTCGTGGTGCTGTGATGTGGTGATGGTCGCAGTGCTGTGATGTGGTGATGGTCGTGGTGCTGTGATGTGGTGATGGTCGTGGTGCTGTGATGTGGTGATGGTCGTGGTGCTGTGATGTGGTGATGGTCGTGGTGCTGTGATGTGGATGGTCGGTGCTGTGGATGTGATGATGGTCGTAGTGCTGTGATGTGGTGATGGTCGTAGTGCTGTGATGTGGTGATGGTCGTGGTGCTGTGATGTGGTGATGGTCGTGGTGCTGTGATGTGGTGATGGTCGTGGTGCTGTGATGTGGTGATGGTCGTGGTGCTGTGATGTGGTGATGGTCGGTGCTGTGGATGTGGGTGATGGCTGGTCTGGTGATGTGGTGATGGTCGGTGCTGTGGATGTGGTGATGGTCGTGGTGCTGTGATGGTGATGGTCGGTGCTGTGATGTGTGATGGTCGGTGCTGTGATGGTGGATGGTCGTGGTGCTGTGATGTGGTGATGGTCGGTGTTGTGATGTGGTGATGGTCGGGTGCTGTGGATGTGGTGATGGTCGGGTCTGTGATGTGGTGGGATGGTCGTGGTGTTGTGATGTGGTGATGGTCGTGGGTGTTGTGGATGTAGTGATGGTCGGTGCTGTGATGTGGTGATGGTCGGGTCTGTGGATGTGGCAGTGATGGTCGGTGCTGTGGATGTGGTGATGGTCGTGGTGCTGTGGATGTGGGTGATGGTCGTGGTGCTGTGATGTGGGTGATGGTCGGGTCCTGTGATGTGGTGATGGTCGTGGTGCTGTGATGTGGTGATGGTCGTGGTGCTGTGATGTGGTGATGGTCGTGGTGCTGTGATGTGGTGATGGTCGTGGTGCTGTGATGTGGTGATGGTCGTAGTGGTTGTCTTGATAAATGGGAGTTCATACAAGAGGTGACAGACTGACGAGTGTGTAGGAGGGGTGATTGGGAGGGAGAAGGAGTGGGAGGAAATGTATGTGGGAGGGGGAGTGGGAGGAGGAGGAGGAGTGGGAGAATAGAGGAATGTTAGGAAGTAAGAGTGGTAGAGAGGAGGAATGTGAGGGAGGAAGAGGAGTGTAAGGGTGGAGGAATGTGAGGGAGGAAGAGGAGTGTAAGGGTGGAGGAATGTGAGGGAGGGAGAATGTGAGGGAGGGAGAATGTGAGGGAGGGAGAATGTGAGGGAGGGAGAATGTGAGGGAGTTCGAGGAGTAATAGTAAGAAGGAGTGTTTTACAGTTAACAAACTTATTGACAAAGCTTGAAGTACAGTTTGCCTATTCTGAGTAATTCATCCAGATCTGGACACTGAGGATGCTATCACTTCCCACTGCCAAACAGCACAGTGGTTCATATACAACCAAGAGTCACATTCTAATTGAGGACTAATCAGTGTGGGCAGCAAATTTGGGGTAAACAGTGATGGTGGAGGGAGTGAGTAATAGGGAGGGGAACGGTTACCTTGGCATGGTGAGGTACTGCGAACGAAAACTTCACCCTTTCCACTCCCTTACCCTCTTTTACCTCTCCTTACCCTTCTCTCCCTCCTCTCCATTTCCCATAACCACTGTCCTTCCTTCCTTCCTTCTTTCCTTCCTTCCTTCCTTCCTTCCTTCCTTCCTCACCTCATACACGCCCCACCCTTCATAATCACGTTCTTAATCCCCACCATAACTACCTCTTAAACTTCTGTTCCTTAGTCACCCCTCCCTACTATCTGTCTTCCCTTCCCAGCCTCTTCCACCACCACCACCATAACCTCTACCATCATAACCTCTACCATCATAACCTCTACCACCATAACCTCTACCATCATAACCTATACCACCATAACATCTACCACCACCACTGTCTCACTCCAGTCCAAACACGTGATTCTTTCCCCATCTTAACACAACTAACACAACCAACAACTACATCACGCCACGTCCTCCACCCACCCCAACCACGCCACGTCCTCCACCCACCCAACCACGCCACGTCCTCCATCCACCCCAACCACGCCACCTCCTCCACCCACCCCAACCACGCCATGTCCTCCACCCAGCCCAACCATACCACGTCCTCCACCCACCCCAACCACGCCACGTCCTCCACCCAATTCCAACCACGCCACCCTCCACCCACCCCAACCACGCCACGTCCTCCATCCACCCCAACCACGCCACCTCCTCCACCCACCCCAACCACGCCATGTCCTCCACCCAGCCCAACCATACCACGTCCTCCACCCACCCCAACCACGCCACGTCCTCCACACACCGTAACCAAATCATCCTATCCACCTATCCTCCTCCTCCTCACATCTCCACATCTCCTCCCCTTCTTGATTGCCTCTCAAAGGTCATCAATCGTTAGTCGTCGTCGTATTGAGTGTCCTTGGCAGAGGGCGTGAGAGTCATCTTCATTTGATCACAACAATATTTCGTGTA
The DNA here is from genome assembly GCF_018991925.1 of Homarus americanus. Lineage (NCBI taxonomy): Eukaryota > Metazoa > Arthropoda > Malacostraca > Decapoda > Nephropidae > Homarus > Homarus americanus. The sequence continues at coordinate 12,859 of NW_024750402.1, forward strand.
TCTTTACCTAACCTAACCTAACCTAACCTAACCTAACCTAACCTAACCTAACCTAACCTAACCTAACCTAACCTAAACTGTTGAATATTTACAAATTAATTCGTCATGGAAAAGTTTATTACTCCTCGTTATGGCTGGCAGGAGAGTTGATGTCGGGAGGTTATTACTCGACAGTCACATCAGGTACAATTATAAATTATTTAAATTATCTGTTGCAATTTAAAAAGAAAAAGATCTATATCTTATCAACCTAAGTTAATTATCAGAAACGCATTTTTTTCTAAATTTCTAAACGAACTAACAATTCTCTCAAACGACTTTTTTTTATTCTAAATTAAATAAAATCTCAGAAATACAACTTTTTTTTTCCAAGTCAAATTAATTCACAGACATTAAAAGTTTGCTGCAGATTTGACACGAATCTACCAGACCCGACACCCACGGCCTCACCACCTGTACTGTACGTCACCTGGTGTAATTTATCTCTGTCAGGTTAACCAATAATATAAGTCTTGGTGTGTGTGTGTGTGTGTGTGTGTGTGTGTGTGTGTGTGTGTGTGTGTGTGTGTTTCTATTTCGGCATCACTCAACCTATATCCACGTGAGTTAATTAGAATCATCTCCTATAAATACTCCAGTCAGTAAAAAATGTCACTCAGGAGCCCTTCATCATTGCTAGTGCCATTTTAAGACCATTTACCAGCCTCCTCCCGCTGATGAGTGGCACAGTGCCTTCACGGTGAGGTTAGAGGCTTGACTGGTGAAGCCTTTTGGAAGGTTATGTGAGTGTTGGTGATGATGGTGGGTGAGGTGAACAACGTTGGAGGGTGAGGTGAACAACGTTGGAGGGTGAGGTGAACAACGTTGGAGGGTGAGGTGAACAACGTTGGAGGGTGAGGTGAACAACGTTGGAGGGTGAGGTCAACGTTGGAGGGTGAGGTCAACGTTGGAGGGTGAGATGAACAACGTTGGAGGGTGAGGTGAACGTTGGAGGGTGAGATGAACAACGTTGGAGGGTGAGGTGAACGTTGGAGGGTGAGGTGAACAACGTTGGAGGGTGAGGTGAACAACGTTGGAGGATGAGGTGAACGTTGGAGGGTGAGATGAACAACGTTGGAGGGTGAGGTGAACGTTGGAGGGTGAGGTGAACAACGTTGGAGGGTTATTGTGAACGTTAGAGGTTTAATGTAAAGGTTGAAAGGTTTAATGTGAACGATGAAATTTTAATATGAACTTTAAAGGTTTAACGTAAATGCTTGAGGTTCATTGTGAACGTTTAAGGGTTAAGGTGAATGTTGAAGATGTAATGTGAACGTTGAAGGGTTTTTGTGAACGTTAGAGGTTTAAGTAAACGCTGGAGGTTTAATGGTTATTCATTAACAATTTACTGAATGTTGACAGTCAAGATAGAGTTATCTGAATGTTACTGATGAGTAATGAATGGTTGAATGTTGATGGTTATGATGAGGAGGTAAATGAATGAATGTAGTTGGAGATTTATCTGGATGCTACAGGGCTTATAGAATGTTCATAGACATATTAGATGAATTTACTGAATGTTAACG
>NW_024750403.1:0-14212 GCF_018991925.1 Homarus americanus
CTTGCCAAATTGGTTCAACACCAAGGTCAAGTCATCGTTCTCCGAAGGTCCGAGGCATGTTCTCTTCCAGCTTGAGCTCCTGAGGAGTCAGCCAAGGAAGGTTGCTCAGATTGTGGAGCAGACTGTAAGGAGATCTTCCTGGTATGCTCATCCCGAGGCAGTTCTGCAGACAATGCTCTGCAGTAAGGATGAGGAGGAGAGAAGAGTGGCAGTCAAAAAGATCTTGGATATGAGACTTATGAGAGGATCTGGGCATGGCGAATCAGTTGGTGACGATTCCTTCAGGGTCAGGAAGGCTCCTGAAGTCAATCTAGGTGCCAAGACCCTCACCGATCTCATAGATCTGGATAACATCCAGGCTGGCAGTGAGCCCCCTCTTACCTGCAGCCTCACCAATGTTCAAGTCAGAGCTTTCCTGGACAACCCCATGCATGTCCCTGCCTGGCCTTTTAGGTATAGGCGTTGTGTACAGCAAATTGAGCGGGGCCTTGAAGTCACGTGTACAGCCAGGAGGAGAAGAGGAAGAGGCTACATCCGAGCTCAGGTGGTCAACCAGGGAGGTAATGGTAGAAACAGAAGCAAGAAAGACATGTTCTCTATGGTGTGCAGCAACACCGGGTCGTAGCAGTAAAACCGGTTTTTGTATTTGATGATTTTGTTTTCTAAAGGAATATTAAATTTAATAAATGTGTCAAGATCATTCGTTTCACTATTCTGGATCATTTTTATCCTCTAAATTAACCTGATACATTTACTTTACTTTAAATAAGCTATTTAGTGGTGTTGGTAAAAGGGTGGGAATACTGAATTTTCATAAGATTTCAAGTTAAAATTTACCTAGCAAAAAACGAAAACTTTTCAAATCTGAAGATATCACATGATTCTGCACATAGAACTACATCATTAATACCATGGGCCGATTTTTCAAACTCCAAACCAAAAAATTCGCCTCCGTATGACACACCCTATTAGTCATGCTCTTCATGTCAACTTTGGGATAAACCTGAGCCATGACGAAATGTGCCTAGGCATGAAGAGAAAATGTATTTATGAGTGTTTTTTTGTGTACGCTACAAAAATATACTATACAATATTAATAGTGAAAATATGTGTGTAATGATCAGAGGTGATGCATTTCCTGTTACGTAAGTGAGATTTGGTAAACAAGTAGAAAATTAGGTGATTGGACAGAAATACGGCAGGCAAGACTATTGACTTTGTCTCACAATCCTAGGCACCACGCCACCACCACACCACACTCCATAAAGCCTGACACTATAACACCTTAGACTTTGCTTGATGATAAATAAAGTGGTAGATTTTTTCCTTTTCAGCATTACATTGTTACTGCAGGACAGGTATTATTTACTCCACGTTAGGTGAATGAAAAGCGTCCATACTACACTAATTATCTATGTCAACGTTGCAGGGCACATGTATGGAGACAAATTATATCATTGTGGTCCCAGGCTACTGTGTGCACCTCAAGTCTCACCGAGTAACTTAGAGGCTTCAGATTCACGTTCAGATACTCGCGGGGGTTCACACCTCACGGAAAGAATGGATTGACAACGCTGAGTGTACTAGTCGGAAATGTCCCCAACTGTACATAAAAAAATTAGATACTTTGGTTATATAATTAGAGACGAGGGGATAATAGAAATATTAATGGGCAAAGTTGAGGGTAAGAGGGCCAGGGGAAGGCAACGATTGGGGTGGATGATGAAATTAAAACTTTGGGGGATTGTTAAAAACAGTCCGAGAAAGTTTAGAGTGGAGGACTGTGGTCGCCAACCCTCATATATATGGGGACGGTACTCTTGATTGACTGAGGTTAGGTTCATCATTTTTTTTATTTGGTAAAAATTTATTTCCTCCGCCATTTTTGGGATGTTCTTAATTAAACTGAAGAAGTTTCTTCTCTTGGAAAGTTTCCTAACTTGGCTCCTTAACCCGGGCACCCGTTCCTCAATATTACTCCTAACATTTCTGTGATAATTTAATTAGGTTAGGTTTAATTTCATCAGCGTTTTGCGTGTTTTACCTAACGATTTCCCTTTACCTCAAAGCCCTGCCCACTCTGTGCGATAAAAATAAAATTTTCAAGTGAAATCTCAGAGTATAAAAAAAATCGAAAAATATAAATTTCCGACGAAAATGCAATAAAGTGACCTTTTTCGAATCTTTACCAAGTAAGATTAGGTTAGGTTCGGTTATATTAGGTAATGTTAGATTAGGTAGGTTTAGTTGGTTGGTTTAGTTTGTTTTAATATAAGTGTATGATACTGCAGGTACCATGGTGCTAAAGACTGCGATAATGATCTTAACAATTACTAAAATGAATTATTCATGACAAATTTCTGACAACAATGTAGGTTCTGGTCTAACCATGACTAAACTGATAATGACGATAAGCAAAACCACCCAACCAAATTCAACTTTAAAATATCTCAAGATCTTTAGGTTTGGTTTAATTGGTTCGTTTTGTCTGTTGTCATTAAGGCCGCGCCCAAAAACACATCGTTGCCAAAAATATGCACTAATGACTGTTTGCACTTACGGTATGACTAAGTGGTACAGGTGCTGGTGGTGGGTGGTCAGGTCCTCAGTGACTCGAGAGACTTGTCATTCATGTTTTTTACTTCTCTTAAAGTGGGTTTGTGCCTATAATCCCCTTGCCAGGTTAGTGTCCTCGTCAGTCAGTTCGAAGGCAGGGAAAAATTACTTTTCTTGTGAATGTGGATCACGTAAGCCTGGACGAGTTGTTAAGGTCAGTATGGATACAACATAGTGAGAGTTAAGCTTTTTGTAGGTATACAAGGTAATGTGACCAATACTACACTCGACCACCTTTACTTCCCCAACAGCAAAGTTAGGAAAACACATCCACAACTGGGTGAACTAACTCTGCTGTATGTGATTCTTACACTTCACAAGGCTTATTATCTAGGTCCTGGGTGTCCATGACATCAAACCCTGGAACAATTTTACTATTTCAAGGATACTTGATTTCTACAGTTGAATCAGTGAACCTCTAACTCATTTACCACTGAAGGCCATAGTTTGCACCACAACACTATTACCTGTAGCTTGTGTAACGTCTGGCTAGGACTCGGGGTTCAGTGATGGTGTGATAAATATTGTAATTTATCCAGAAGCCTCGTGCAGCATCGAGATCACCACCTTCACCAACATTTAACATGCCATTAAGAGGCTTTGGCGTGTTAAGCTTCTTCAAATGTGCAATGATCCCTTGATTCATTGACTATAACATACCAGGGGCGTTAGGAGGTAGACACTGCGGGCTGATGTCATGGTCAGGTGAACTTTCTCTTACAGACTTGGTGCATTATCTTCCCTTAAAGAGCACCGCTTTTTCGGCAGTTTTTTATATACATCTTGTTATTTGGAATGCAACTGTTTCTGAACCGCTGATAGAAAACATTCCATTTATTTTGTACTGTTCATTTCTAATTAAAAGGACGAATGATTACTTCGCTCTACCCAAACAACCGAATCAGAGCCCAGACGACCATCCTTTTCCTAAGTTTTTCAACCATTTTTATTCTAAACTCTACTGTATATCAGAGCACTGTCGTCTCTTCTTGGCATTCTCATAAAAACTTTAATCCTTTTTAGTCACACACGAAGGCACTGTTGTTCATGGTAACTTACACTTTAAATCCTTTCCCTAGTTGACAACAACACGTCCACCGGCAGCCATTTAAACTCCGCTTAAAAAGATCCCAATTTTCTAATATTACCGAACCGATATATAAGATAGTACTACGTAACAACATATAAATTCGTTAATTAATTTTTAATAGCAGATATCACAACCGATTTACGCTTTTATCTATTATTTAATCAATACTAAATTAAAACAAAATGAAAGTTATTAATATGATGGCGGCTGGTCGGTAGTCAGTGGGCCGGGCTGAACACTCAAACTGAGTGGTGTAGGAAAAAACGAAATTTTTATTAATTCTTTGGTGGCGTAACATTATTCCATGTACTAGGGTTTAATAATATTAATAATAATGATAATAATAATAATAATAATAATAATAATAATAATAATAATAATAATAATAATAATAATAATAATAGTAATAGTAATAGTAATAATAATAATAATAATAATAATAATAATAATAATAATAATAATAATAATAATAATAATAATAATAATAATAATAATAATACATCGATAAATCATTTTCTTTTTCGTTTGCTGTATTTTTTCATTAGTTTTAAGTTTTAAATTTTTTATATTATTCTATTATAAATTACGTTAAGTTACGTTACATTACGTAACGTTACGTTACATTATGTTAGGTTTGGTAACAGTACATAGCTTAATAGTTAAATCTAATCCCATACAGCTTGCATTTTGTTAACTTGACTGTATGGGATCAACGAAGATTAGTCCAGCTATTTCACCTTAAGATTAACCACCCTAATTATAATCTAACCTAACCTAATCTAATCTAAACTGACTCAACCCAACTTAATCTCCCCAAAAAAGTGTTAGAGGTTAATCTTAGGGTAAAATAAACTGCAGGGACTAATCTTCAGGTGAGCCGTACGTGTTCGTATCTGTGGTGTAATGGTCAAGCAAGCTCGCCTCGCAAGCGAGCGGAACCGGGTTCAGCATGGTTAAACTATGGGCAAGGTTCTTTAAGCATTTGCCTCTGTCTACCCAGTAGTAATTGGGAACCTGATTGTTAATAGATTTACTAATCGTATTCCGGGGTAATGGTTCGCCAGTGCAGTTGGCGAATTGGCCGGTCTTCTCGCACTATTCCTTGACACGCTCCTTAAACAAATTCAGGCCTAGGTGACCCTTGGGCCGGCCATCCTCGTTACACGAGGAGCAACCATTTATTAAACACGAGAGCGTCTCACTGGCAGTATGTGGTGTGAGTGATACAACATAAACACTTAAAATGTCAACAATTTAAAGTCGTACACATCACAGACTATCGACTCGGGCAAAAAGTTGCCTCATTATCTCGTGTGTGGTGCGGTGGTAGTTGTGGTGTGGTGGTGGTTGTCGTGTAGTGGTGGTTGTGGTGTAGTGGTAGTATTTATGTGGTGGTATTTGTTGTGTGGTGGTTGTGGTGTGGTGGTGGTTGTGGTATGGTGGTGGTTATGGTGTGGTGGTGGTTGTGAGGTGGTTGTGGTGTGGTGATGGTTGTGTGGTGGTTGTAGTGTAGTGGTAGTATTTATGTGGTGGTATTTGTTGTGTGGTGGTTGTGGTGTGACTGTGGTTATGGTGTGGTGGTGGTTGTCGTGTAGTGGTGGTTGTGGTGTAGTGGTAGTATTTATGTGGTGGTATTTGTTGTGTAGTGGTTGTGGTGTGGTGGTGGTTGTGGTGTGGTGGTGGTTGTCGTGTAGTGGTGGTTGTGGTGTAGTGGTATTATTTATGTGGTGGTATTTGTTGTGTGGTGGTTGTGGTATAGTAGTGGTTATGGTGTGGTGGTGGTTGTGGTATAGTAGTGGTTATGGTGTGGTGGAGTGGTGGTGTGGGGGTGGTTTTGGTATGGTTGTGGTGTGGTGGTGGTTATAGTGTAAAGAGGTCCTGTGTGTGTGTGTGTGACTAATATGCTGCACACTATGTAATACACACACACACACACACACACACACACTGAACCAGTTACCTTGACACTGTCTTAATCATTATTCTTGTTATCAAACCAATTATGTAGAGATGAAGATTGAATTATTACCGCAATTAGACAACAGTTCTGATCTGGCCGCTGTTTTTATAGACCCCATAACGACAACAAATAATTGGCGGCGGTCAGACAGCTACTCTTACCTTTGGTAAGCTGTCTTGCTCAGCCCGGATTGATGTTCATGATGGGATCCCGACTCCGCTTTTATCATATGGCCCTTGTCAAGAGTTGGCCATTATTTCCAAGGAATTCCCCAAACCTATTTTAAAGGTCACCCATGTCAACAGGTTGAAGGAACTCCCTATCTCTACAAACACGTCCCTTCTGATGCAAGAGCTTACCTTCTCAAGGAGTTTGCTGACGTTTGGTTACGAAGAAATCTTTGGGATCCACACCACTCAAGCCGATGGTGGGTCCACCTATGAAGATTCATCTTAAGGATGGTGCCACACCTTTTGCCATCCACACCCCTCGTTTGATTCCTCACGCCTACAAGGAGCTAGTTAGACAAGAGCTTGACTCCATGGCTGCTCAGGGAATCATCAAGCCGGCCGGAGACGACCTTCACCTTGGTGCCACCCTCTCGTCCCCGTCGCCAAACCTCGTGGTGGAGTACGGATCACCACCGATGTGTCAAAACTTAACCAGCAAGTTTCCCGTCCAGCCCACCCTTCACCCACACCCTTCGCAGCTGTTCGAAATGTGGACCCGAAGGCGAAGTTTTTTACAACAATGGACGCCTTATGTGGTTATTGGCAGATCGAGTTAGCCGAAGAAGACCAGCATTTGACTACATTCATCACACCATATGGAAGATATCAGTATTGCAGAGGCCCCATGGGGTTTGCCGCTCCGGGCGATGCATTCTGTCAACGTGGCGACGCGGCCCTTCAAGGAGTCACGAATTGTGTCAAGGTGGTTGATGATATTTTACTCCATGACGAAGACTACTGTGCCCACCTCTCCCGAATATATGAAGTTCTCACCAGATGTCGAAAGTACGGGATTACCCTCAACGCTGACAAGTTTGTAGTCGCCGCACCATCAGTGAACTTCTGTGGGTACACTCTCTCAGCATCAGGTGTCGCAGCTGACCCGGAGAAATTAAGTGGAATCAGGGATTTTCCAACCCCTGCCAACCTGACAGACCTCCGTTCTTTTTTGGGTCTGGTCAATCAGCTGGCTGAATTTTCACCTGACATCTCCGCCGCAGCCCAGCCGTTACCCTCCCTACTGAGCCCCAGGAGGACATTCCTGTGGACCCCAGATCATCAAGAGGCCTTCCAGCGAGTCAAGCAGGCCTTCTTAAGTCCACCTGTCCTCGCCTGTTACGACCCAGCCCTACCCACCGTCCTCCAGACTGACGCCTCCAGACTCTACGGCGTTGGTTACACCCTTCTGCAGGACCATGGCGGTGGACAACTCCGCTTAATTCAGTGTGGATCCCGGTTCCTGACGGACGCTGAGACCCGATATGCCACGATTGAGCTGGAGATGTTGGCTGTTGTCTGGGCAATGGCGAAGTGCCGCTTCTACCTCATAGGACTTCAGCACTTCACCCTCTTCACGGATCATCGCCCTCTTGTACCTATGATCAATCACTACTCTTTGGTTGCAGTAGAGAATCCTCGCCTTCAACGTTTGAAAGAGAAGCTCTCGCCTTATCTCTTCACGGCTGTGTGGCGAGCGGGTAAGCTAATGTGCATCCCGGATGCCCTGTCCCGCGCCCCTGTCAGTCGCCCCACCCCAGAGGACGAGATGTTGTGTTCTACAGCTGCCGCATCCCTCAAGTCAGTAGTCTCATTGAAGGCCGTCTTCACATCAGAAGAGTCTACAGCACCGGATGCAGACAAGACCCATGAAGATCTCCACACCGCAGCCCGGGCCGACCCTTCCTATATCCGGCTCGTCGACTGTGTGTCCCAGGGATTTCCATCTAACCGATACGACCTTCATGAATCGCTACTCCCGTACTGGAAGATACGCGAGGACCTCTATTGTGACGGAGACATCGTCTTGTATGGTCCACGAGTAGTCATTCCTGCTGCCCTACGCTGCCGTACCTTGACCAGCCTTCAAGACTGCCATCGAGGAGTGGAGGCCACCAAGCGACGGGCGAAGCAGACTGTATTTTGGCCCGGAATCGACGCGGACATTGCAAGTACCGTCCGTGCCTGTGAGCCGTGCCAGATTCTGCAACCCAGCCAGCAACAGGAACCTTTAATGTGCGACGATAACCCTTCAAGACCCTTCGAGTCTGTGTCGGCCGACTTCTTTGCAGTGGCAGGGAAGTCCTTCCTCGTCATTGCCGACCGATTGTCTGGATGGCCTGTTGTCGTCCCCTGTGGTAGTGATACAACGGCTACTGCTACCATCCGGCATTTCAGACATTACTTCAGAGAAGTTGGTGTTCCCCTCCGCCTCAGGACTGATGGAGGACCCCAGTTCACCAGCCACGAGTTCCGGGACTTCATGGACCGTTGGGGAGTCAGTCAAGTCGTGACCTCGCCCCACAACCCCCAGGCGAATGGACACGTTGAAGCCGCAGTCAAGACTGTTAAACATTTGATCCTTAGGGTGTCACCTCAGGAAATATCGACTGCGAGGACTTCGATCGAGGTTTGTTAGAGTTACGCAACACTCCGAACTTCACCTGACGCTCCCCAGCCCAGGTTCTATGTGGACAGCATCTCAGGTCTTGTGTTCCTGCCCACCCGAAGTCTTTTTCTCAAGAATGGCAGGCCAAGACTGAAGAATATGACCGCCGTGCAGCAGAACGAGCGGCAGATGTCGCTGCTCGGTACGACTGTCATGCCCGTCCCCTTCCCAGGTTGAGTATCGGCCAGCAGGTCAGGATTCAAGATCAGGTATCTCACGGCTGGGACAAGGTTGGGGTTGTCATGGGTATTGGCCGGTCCAGGGACTACCAAGTGCGTCTTCCTAGTGGTAGAGTATGGTGGAGGAACCGTCGTTTCCTCCGACCTGTGGAGCTGCCTAGTGTTGACCCTTCACCAGTTGAGTCCCCTAATGTGATGTCTTTACAGTAAATCCGTCCCCACCTTGTGTTTCTGCCCCGGTACTCCGCAGGTCCGAGCGACTCAGAAACAAAAGGTCCGCTCAAGATGAAATTATGAGCGTATAGGGGGGAGGGAGATGTATAATATGGACACGAAGTAGTACCTAAAGCTGTGTATTCTTATATTACTCTATTAATTATGTATAGTAAAGTATTACAGAACATGTATTAATCCTATGTAATATTTCCATTTATTATGCACCATGTTATGTATGTGAATTATCATATTTACATAGTATGTATTCAGCTTGTGAATGCTGGTATCTGTGCATGCCAGCGCGGAGTGATACAGGTAGTTGAGATCACTAGTCCTTATGGTGTGGAAGCCAGTTTCTTTGTTCCTATTTTCAAGATAACAAGTGTTTGTGTGTACCCTCAGTAGTGTAGAACATTTTGGGGGTATCAAATTCAAACATAGAAGTCTCCCCCCGCCCTCCCCCAACAATCCCCCATCCCCCCTCTCCACCCACAACCCAGGACCACGGTGTGTAAAGTTAAGTCGTTCGAATTTTAATTGGGTTGATAATGAAATAATGCATGTGAGGAGAAGAAGAAGAAGAAGTTTTCGTTAGGTTACGTTAGGTTACGTTAGGTTAGGTTAGGCTAGATTAGGTTAAGTTAGGTTAGGTCTGGTCAGGTTACATTATGCATGAAGGTATTCATGTATATGTATATTTATGATCTACAGGATCGTTTATGGCCAGTCAAAAGTTTCCAGAAAAGAGAAATACATAGAAGTTATCACTAATGGCCAATTATCCCTATTTAGTGTAATATACAGTATATATTAGGTCGAGTTCCGCTTTTATTTATTTGTTTTCGTATTATTTAAGTCATTTATTTGTTAACATTTAGCTTAGAATAAGTAAATATTATACAAAACAAAACATTGAAAACTCACAAGTGAATTTGTAACAAATAATCAAGTCGAGATGATAATACCAATACCACGTGCTGGTCAAGCTCCGAAAGAGTTGTCCGGGGGTCTAGCTAACCTCTGGTCGGGGCTTGACCAGCACGAAAAAAAAAAAAAATTTTTACTAAACGTGATTTTGGCAGCCTGTGGTGTAATAGTCAGCATGCTCGCCTTGCAAGCGAGTGGACCCCTGTTCGATTCCCGGACAGAGTGAAACTATGAGCATTTTTTTTATGTCATTTGGCTTTCTATTTACCAGTAAATGGGAACCTGGATGTTAATCGATTTGCGGATCTTATTCTGGAATAATGGTTAGCCAGTGCAGTTGCCGAGTTGTCCGGTCTTCTCGGACTATTCATTGAAACTGGGTCATACAACTCGTTAACTTAGGGTGTGGTTGTGGTGTTGGCGACAGATTCTAACACCTTAAACAAATTCACGCCTACGTTGCTCTAGAGCTGGCCATCCTCGTACACGAAGGGCAACCATTATTGTTACGTGTATAATATTACCATCACTACCACAACCAGCATTATCACTACTATTGTCATCTTCTCAGCTATCATCATTCCTTCCCTCTTCCTCTTCCTGCCTCCATATTTTAATAATTATCGTATCAATTATTATTATCATCATTATTTTTATTATTATTAATACCGTATTATTATTATAATTATTATTATTATTATTATTATTAACAATACAACATGTGGCTGGAACAACAGTAGAAATTAGATATAAGATAAAAAGTTGTAATAAATTAACAATTAAAATACAAACAAGAACCACAGGTACAAGTTGATCAGTTTTTTATCATGAGAGAGAGAGAGAGAGAGAGAGAGAGAGAGAGAGAGAGAGTCCCTGGCTCACTGTTACGTTACGACAAAGTTGTTGGCAAATATATGGTATGGAAATTGTGTTGATACTCTCTCTCTCTCTCTCTCTCTCTCTCTCTCTCTCTCTCAGTGTGTGTGTCTCTCTCTCGCTCTCTCTCTCACACACACACCAACCACAAACAAACAACACATCACAAACAAACAAGCAAGCAACAACACAACACAAACAATAATGACACCACAAAAAACATCATTTTAAAAAACAAACAATAAAACAAACATAAGAACAATAAAACAAACAAACAAACATACCAACAAACAATAAAACAAACAAACAAACAATCAAACAAACAAACAATAAAACGAACAAACGAAGAATAAAACAAAACAAACAAACAACAAACAAACAAACAAAATATAACAGACAAACAATAAATAAAACAAACAAACAAACAATGAAACGAACAAACGAAGAATAAAACAAAACAAACAAACAACAAACAAACAAACAAAATATAACAGACAAACAATAAATAAAACAAAAACACAAACAAACAAACAATAAAACAAACAAACACACATAAAAACAATCAAACAAACAAAAAAACAAAAAAAACAGACCCTCTTCAACAAACCACCACCACCAAGGACTTCACTAACCTACCACCTCCACCACCACCTCCTACAACACTATTTATAATCCCAAAACTTCCCAAAGGTCACTCCTGCCTCGGTGACCTTTGGGGGTTAACACTGCCCACTGGTCTAGATCTGGCGAGAAAACTGCCCCCACCCAAAGGTCACCTGTTGGGTGTCACAAAGCGCCTGCTGGGTGATTTAGGTGAGTCTTCCCCCGCCCTCCCCCATCCCCCCTCTCCAACCCAGGGTCACAGTGTGTAAGGTTAAGGCGTTTGAATTTTAATTTAGTTGATGATGGTATAATGCAGAGGAGGAGGAGGAAGAGGAGGAGAACAAGGAGAAGGAGAACAAGAACAAGAACAAGAAGAACAAGAACAAGAACAAGAACAAGAAGGCTAGATTACGTTAGGTTAGGTTAGGCTAGATTAGGTTAAGTTAAGCTAGGTTAGGTCTGGTCAGGTTACATTATGCATGAAGGTATTCATTTATATGTATATTTATGACCTACAGGATCGTTTATGGCCAGTCAAAGGCTTCTAGAAAAGATTAATACATAGAAGTTATCACTAATGGCCAATTATCCCTATTTAGTGTAACATACAGTATATATTAGGTAGAGTTCCGCTTTTATTTGTTTGTTTTCGTATTATTTAAGTCATTTATTTGTTAACATTTAGCTTAGAATAAGTCAATATTATACAAAACAAAACACTGAAAAACTCACAAGTGAATTTGTAACATATAATCAAGTCCAGATAATATTACCAATACCACGTGCTGGTCAAGCTCCGAAAGAGTTGTCTGGGGGTCTAGCTAACCTCTGGTCGGGGCTTGACCAGCACGAAAAAAAAAAAAATTTTTTTTTACTAAACGTGATTTTGGCAACCTGTGGCGTAATAGTCAGCATGCTCGCCTTGCATGAGAGTGGACCCCTGTTCGATTCCCGGACGAAGTGAAACTATGAGCATTTATTTTTTTACGACATTTGGCTTTCTATTTACCAGTAAATGGGAACCTAGATGTTAATCGATTTGCGGATCTTATTCTGGAATAATGGTTAGCCAGTGCAGTTGGCGAGTTGTCCGGTCTTCTCGGATTATTCATTGAAACTGGGTCATACAACTCGTTAACTTAGGGTGTGGTTGTGGTGTTAGCGACAGATTCTAACACCTTACACAAATTCACGCCTAGGTTGCTCTAGAGCCGGCCATCCTCGTACACGAAGGGCAACCATTATTGTTACGTGTATAATATTACCATCACTACCACAACCAGCATTATCAGTACTATTGTCATCTTCTCAACTATCATCATTCCTTCCCTCTTCCTCCTCCTGCCTCTATATTTTAATAATTATCGTCTCAATTATTATTATTATCATCATTATTTTTATTATTATTATTACCGTATTATTATTATTATTATTATTATTATTATTATTATTATTATTATTATTATTATTATTAACAATACAACATGTAGCTGGAACAACAGTAGAAATTAGAAATAAGATAAAAAGTTGTATTTAATTAACAATTAAAACACAAACAAGAACCACAGGTACAAGTCGATCAGTTTTTTATCATGAGAGAGAGAGAGAGAGAGAGAGAGAGACCCACCGCTAATAAAGGAACCTTGAGCATCACTCCTATACATTACTGACGAAGAAAAAGTAATAATAACTTTTAGAAAATTCAGAGACCCGCAGACCCACGAACACACAAGACCCGAGCCATTTATCACCACACACTGAAGGACCATGACATACCAACCTGGGGGGTCTTGTGTCTGTCTGCCTATTTATCTATCTGTCTATTTGATATATTCATCTGTCTAAGTGTATGTCCATTTAATTATATATTTATTCGTGTATTTATCTCTGTCTGTCTGCCTGTTTGGTCGTTTATCAAAATTATCAAACAGCAGGTGGAGTGGGGAGGGAGGGAGGGGGGGGGGATGATTCGCAGTTTCGCCACCTAGTCCATTAAGTTAACCTAACATTAAACTAATGTAACTTAACATAACGCAAACCTAACCTAACCAAACCAAACCAAACATTAACCTGCCCTATCTTTATAACACTTATCCAAACATTAACCGGATATCATAAAGTTAAGGAGCCATCCCTTGTTTCAACCTAACCAAACCTAACCTAATTAAAACCTAATCTAACCCAATCTAACCCAATTTAACCTAACCTAACCTAACCTAGTCTTCAAGAGATCCCTAACACAACCTAACATCATCATCATCTACTTAATTAATAAAACCTAACTTAACCTTAACTAACCTAACCCTCGGAAGGAGTTAGTAAGGGCTGCGTGCTATCTCCAGGACTGCATAATCACCGATCAAAAATTTATAATGAGAAAAGTTATAAGAAACGATGAAGGACTAAAAGTTAATGGTAACGTAGTATCAAATATTCGATATGCAGATGATACTGGTCTGAACTCGGGATAGTGAAGAGACGGTATTAAACTATGATGAACAAGACTAGTGACCAAGACGGTGAATAATGTGGCCTAGGGTTAATGCTGTATATAAAGACGGGAATAATGGTTATTTTTAATGTCAAACCAAATCCTAAAAGATGATGACAGGGAACTTAACCCAGCTGTTATAACCTTTAACGATGGTTTAAGATATAAATCTTTAAGGACGTTGGTTTAAACAATAACATTCGAAGGACGATAATTAAAGCTAAAAATCCTCAAGAGGTTAGTTATTGCATCATCCTGAATGGTGGAAACTATTGTGTATTTTGTAAGTAAACATTATGTGTGATGGTCGACCTACGTGCCCCGCCAGCAGGGAAGACAGCAGTAATGTCCGACACAGTGGTAGGTAAGAAACATTGTCTTGGGTCGTAAGGTAAGGGCGACGACACCTGCCACAAGTCACACGCCCATCCGAGGACAGGATGTAATGTGTGTGTGTCCGGAGAATGGTGGGCGGGGCGCACACACACGTGTAAGGAGCTTGTAAATGGATCTTTGGCTACGTGTGTGGTGGCCGCCGTGGACACGGGGAAGGGGAGGGAGTGTGGAGACCAGCCGAC
>NW_024750404.1:0-8820 GCF_018991925.1 Homarus americanus
CGTTGCGGTGGGTCGTTGGGTTCGTTGCGTTGCGGTGGGTCGTTGGGTTCGTTGCGTTGGGTCGTTGGGTTCGTTGCGTTGCGGTGGGTCGTTGGGTTCGTTGCGTTGGGTCGTTGGGTTCGTTGCGTTGCGGTGGGTCGTTGGGTTCGTTGCGTTGCGGTGGGTCGTTCGATTCTTTTGGTGTTTTTTTTAACTTAAATGATTAATATAATTGAGAATAATAATTAGAACATTTATAATTACTGTAATTCCTGGTCATTTGTCAACAACATCAGAATTGAGACAGCACAAATAATACGTCATAAAATAGGGTAGTGTTGGGTAGTGTTGGGTAGGGGGTGTAGGACATCCCGACTATAACCACATCCTTCTCAGGAAGTGGAGAATGGTACAATCCGTCAGGCGCCGACAGAAGGTATCAGGATCCACCGACTGGGAAGTGTGTGTGTAGGGTGGTGTAGTGGGTGGTGTAGTGTGGGGTATGGTGGTGTAGTGAGGGTGTAGTGGGTGGTGTAGTATGGGGTATGGTGGTGTAGGGTGGTGTACGGTAAGGTATCAGGACCCACCGACTGGGAAGTGTGTGTGTAGTGTGGTGTAGTGGGTGGTGTAGTGTGGGGTATGGTGGTGTAGTGAGGGTGTAGTGGGTGGTGTAGTATGGGGTATGGTGGTGTAGGGTGGTGTACGGTAAGGTATCAGGACCCACCGACTGGGAAGGGTGTGTGTAGGGTGGTGTAGTGGGTGGTGTAGTGTGGGGCATGGTGGTGTAGTGAGGGTGTAGTGGGTGGTGTAGTATGGGGTATGGTGGTGTAGGTGGTGTACGGTAAGGTATCAGGACCCACCTACTGGGAAGGGTGTGGAATCCCCCCATCCCCCATCCACACCCATCCTGGGAGGTGGAGAAAGGCACCATCCGGTAGTTGGCAACAGAAGGTATCAGGACCCACCGACTGGGAAGGGTGTGGAATCCCCCCATCCCCCATCCACACCCATCCTGGGAGGTGGAGAATGGCACCATCCGGTAGTTGGCAACGGAAGGTATCAGGACCCACCGACTGGGAAGGGTGTGGAATCCCCCCATCCCCCATCCACACCCATCCTGGGAGGTGGAGAATGGCACCATCCGGTAGTTGGCAACGGAAGGTATCAGGACCCTCCGACTGGGAAGGGTGTGGAATCCCCCCATCCCCCATCCACACCCATCCTGGGAGGTGAAGAATGGCACCATCCAGTAGTTGTAGCTTGGAGGTATCAGGACCACCGACTGGGAGGGAATCCCCATCCCCATCCACACCATCCTGGGTGAAGAATAGCACCCGGTAGTTGGCAACAGAAGGTATCAGGACCTCCCGACTGGGAAGGGTGTAGGAATCCCCCATCACACCCACCCATCCTGGGAGGTGAAATGGCACCATCAGGTAGTTGGCAGCAGGAAGGTATGTCAGGACCCACCGACTGGGAAGGGTGTGATCCCATCCACACCCATCCTGGGAGGGTGAAGAATGGCACCATCCAGTAGTTGGCAGCAGGAAGGTATCAGGACCCTCCGAGTGGGAAGGGTGGTAGAATCCCCTCATCACACCCATCCTGGGAAGGTGGAGAATGGCACCATCCGGTAGTTGGCAACAGGAAGGTATCAGGACCCACACCGACTGGGAAGGGTGTAGAGTCCCCATCCCCCATCCACACCCATCCTGGGAGGTGGAGAATGGCACCATCCGGTAGTTGGCAACGGAAGGTATCAGGACCCTCCGACTGGGAAGGGTGTGGAATCCCCCCATCCACACCCATCCTGGGAGGTGGAGAATGGTACCATCCGGTAGTTGGCAACGGAAGGTATCAGGACCCACCGACTGGGAAGGGTGTGGAATCCCCCCATCCACACCCATCCTGGGAGGTGGAGAATGGCACCATCCGGTAGTTGGCAACGGAAGGTATCAGGACCCACCGACTGGTAAGGGTGTGGAATCCCCCCATCCCCCATCCACACCCATCCTGGGAGGTGGAGAATGGCACCATCCGGTAGTTGGCAACTGAAGGTATCAGGACCCTCCGACTGGGAAGGGTGTGGAATCCCCCCATCCACACCCATCCTGGGAGGTGGAGAATGGCACCATCTTGTAGTTGGCAACGGAAGGTATCAGGACCCTCCGACTGGGAAGGGTGTGGAATCCCCCCATCCACACCCATCCTGGGAGGTGGAGAATGGCACCATCTTGTAGTTGGCAACGGAAGGTATCAGGACCCACCGACTGGGAAGGGTGTAGAATCCCCCCATCCACACCCATCCTGGGAGGTGGAGAATGGCACCATCCGGTAGTTGGCAATGGAAGGTATCAGGACCCACCGACTGGGAAGGGTGTGGAATCCCCCCATCCACACCCATCCTGGGAGGTGGAGAATGGTACCATCCGGTAGTTGGCAACGTAAGGTATCAGGATCCACCGACTGGGAAGGGTGTGGAATCCCCCCATCCCCCATCCACACCCATCCTGGGAGGTGGAGAATGGTACCATCCGGTAGTTGGCAACGGAAGGTATCAGGACCCACCGACTGGGAAGGGTGTGGAATCCACCCATCCACACCCATCTTGGGAGGTGGAGAATGGTACCATCCGGTAGTTGGCAACGGAAGGTATCAGGACCCACCGACTGGGAAGGGTGTGGAATCCCCCCATCCCCCATCCACACCCATCCTGGGAGGTGGAGAATGGCACCATCCGGTAGTTGGCAACGGAAGGTATCAACACCCTCCGACTGGGAAGGGTGTGGAATCCCCCCATCCACACCCATCCTGGGAGGTGGAGAATGGCACCATCCGGTAGTTGGCAGCAGGAAGGTATCAGGACCCCACCGACTGGGAAGGGTGGTCCCCATCCCCATCCACCCATCCTGGGGTGGAGATGGTACCATCCGCGGTAGTTGGCAACAGGAGGTATCAGGACCCACCATTTAGGAAGAATGTGAAATCCCATCCCCCATACACCCATCCTCGGAGGTGGAGAATGGCACCATCCGGTAGTTGGCAGCAGAGGTATCCCAGCACCCTCCCGGCTGGGAAGGTGTGGAATCCCATCACACCCATCCTGGGAGGGTGGAGAATAACATCCGGTAGTTGGCAGCAGGAAGGTATCAAGGACCCACCGACTCAGGAAGGAGGTGTGGAATCCCCCATCCCCCATCCACCATCCTGGGAGGTGGAGGAATGGCTCATCCGGTAGTTGGCAACGGAAGGTATCAGGACCCTGGAAGCTGGGAAGGGTGGAATCCCCATCCACCCATCAGAATGGCACCACCATCCGGTAGTTAGCAGCAGGAAGGTATCAGGACCCACCGACTCGGAAGAGATGTGTGGGAATCCTCCCATCCACCGACTGGGAGGTGGAGAATGGCACCATCCGGTAGTTGGCAACGGAAGGTATCAGGACCCACCGACTGGGAAGTGTGTGGAATCCCCCCATCCCCCATCCACACCCATCCTGGGAGGTGGAGAATGGCACCATCCGGTAGTTGGCAACGGAAGGTATCAGGACCCACCGACTGGGAAGGGTGTGGAATCCCCCCATCCCCCATCCACACCCATCCTGGGAGGTGGAGAATGGCACCATCCGGTAGTTGGCAACGGAAGGTATCAGGACCCACCGACTGGGAAGGGTGTGGAATCCCCCCATCCCCCATCCACACCCATCCTGGGAGGTGGAGAATGGTACCATCCGGTAGTTGGCAACGGAAGGTATCAGGACCCACCGACTGGGAAGGGTGTGGAATCCCCCCATCCTCCATCTATCTGTGTCTCTGTGTCTGACTGTTTCTGCCAGTCTGTCTCACAATATCGATCTCTGTCTGTCTTTCTGATTTTCTGCCTCTGTTTTTCTGTCTGTCTGTCTCTTTCGTCTATATGTTAGTCTATGTCGCCGTCTCTGTTTCTGTCTGTCCCTCTATTTCTCCGTCTGTCTGTCTGTCAGTTGTCTGCTTGTGTCTGCGACAAACAGACAGACAGGCAGACAGAAAGAAACGGACACAGAGACACACAGACAGAGACTGAGACACACAGGCAGAGACACAGACAGACATGACAGAGACCAACAGACAGACAGAGAGATTCCTACAAGTTGTTATTATTTCTTCTTTTACCAAAGTGTTCCTGTTGCTTAACAACTCAATCAGATACGTTATGGTTACGTGGTGAGTCAAGGGACAGTTGTCTGTTTCAGTTTGGGTGACAGCGGTCGAGCCTGAGAAGAGCGCCGGACCTTCTTATTTACGGCGATTCCTTCTTTATCTTGAGTTAGTAGCCAAGATTGTCTGTCTCTCCCTGTCTGCCTCTGACTGTCTGTCTGTCTCCGCTCGTCTGTTTGTCTGTCTGTATGTCTTTTTCTGTCTGTGTCTTTCGATGTGCTTGTCCGTTTGTCTGACGGTTTCTGTCTGTTTCTGTGTGTCTGTCTGTTTAATGTCTGTCTGTCTGTGTCCGTCCGTCTGTCTGTTTTTCTAACTGTCTGTTTGTCTGTCTGTCTACAAATCCTCCCTAAGGAATCCTATCCTATAAATCAACATACCCGACCACCGCCCCCCCCTCCCCCCCCCAACAAAAAATATATAAATAATTAACAAAATAAAAATAAATAAATAAATTAATAAATAAAAAAATAAAAAATAAAATAAAATAATAAATAAATACAATAAAATAAAATACCAACCAACCTCCAAACACAGCAACACCGCCCCCCCCCCAGACAAAGCCGCACAGAAATACTTACAATTCTCCATACCCAACCTCAGGGACAACCCTCTCAATAAAAACAACCTAACTCAACAACTCCATTCAACAAAAAACAGACAGACAGACAGACACAGAACAGACAGCCAGAGACCGACATAGTGGAAAGACAGAGAGGCTGAGACAGACAGATAGACAGAACGAGACAAACACAGACACAGACAGACAGTGACAGACATTGTAAAAATAGACTGGCAGACAGAGACAGACTGACGGACAGACAAACAGAGATACAAAGACAGACAGAGACTGAGAGACAGACGGACAGAGACAGTTAGACAAACTAACTCTACCAAAGCACCAATCACCTACTGCGGCACCAAGAGACGCCAACCCAAGTAAACAGAAACCCTCCTCCTGGTGTACATTAACACAGTATAACCTTTTTCTTCTATATTTTAAATTTATTTCTGTTCCTTTTTCGCACCCCCCCCACCAGGCCCCGTTGTGGGTCGTTTGATCTGTGCCCGGGTGGGCTAATTCCCATTAAAAAAAAAAAGCAACTGGCTGGGCCCAGCCTCGAACTGGTCCCGGCGGTGCTAGACGTAGTTCGTCAGGCCACCGCCACGGGTCTACTGTCGGCTTTTATGAAGGTGGTTTTGTTGTTTTTCTTTAATAATTCATATATTTTCGTAGTTTTTCTCAGGATTTGTATGAATTTATACTCCAATAGCAGAGTTACAATTGTATTGAAGCTGTGTGTGGCCCTTTTACAGCCAATCTTGGCTACTAACTCAAGATACACTTGTGTGTGCGTGTTTGACTGTCGTGTGTGTGAGTGTCGTGAATCATGAAGAAATTTTGCAAGAACCTGTACCAAAACACATACAAAAGAATACCAAACAGTTATAAACAACAGCGAAACGGTAACTCTGCTATTTGAGTTTAAAATCACGTTAAGAACTGCGAAAATAAATCAATTATTGAAGAAAAACTGCAAAAATACCACATGTAACATAAATACAACTTCTGGAATGTTGATCAATGTCCCCCTGGCAGTGGCCTGGCGAACTAGGTACCACCGTGGGTCACAGCTTCCATGGTAAACACTTTAAATATTATGAGTGTCTCTCACCCACAATGGAGAGGCCTACACTCTCACCACCGCTGTCTACACCTACACTATGGTTACTCACACGAGCCAGAAGCACCGGACATGGAGTAGAAAAATTGTCCTCGTTGCAGATGGTGACGTCATCGTGTGGGTAGCAACGGACCCTGGTGTTATGGTGAAGTAATGGTGAGGTGATGGTGATAGTAAAAGAGATGGTGAAGTTCTTGGGAAGGCCACAGTGAGGTAACGATGAGAATGGTGATATTATGGTGAAATGATGGTGAGGTGACTGGAGGAACTATTCACTGGTGAAGGGTTACTGGTGCACCACTGAAGTATGAATGAAGAAGTAATGATAAAAAAGATAGCTAAAAGGAATGATGGTGACGTAATGGTGAGAAGAGGTGATGGTGAGTTTTAATGGTGATGGTGAGCGTAATGGTCCGGGTTTACAAGCTTTTACATATACTGTACGTGAACGCTTTAAGATTATAACACACACACACACACACACACACACACACACACACACACACACACACACACACACCATTTTTATCCTTCATATCCCGAGAAAATTTACTCAACTAAAATAAATAACTATGATGTAGTGATGTAGTGTTTCTCGTCATCCAGGCCAAGTGATGTAGTGTTTCTCGTCATCCAGGCCAGGTGATGTAGTGTTTCTCGTCATTCAGCCCAGGTGATGTAGTGTTTCTCGTCATCCAGGCCAGGTGATGTAGTGTTTCTCGTCATCAGGCCAGGTGATGTAGTGTTTTTCGTCATCCAGGCCAGGTGATGTAGTGTTTCTCGTCATTCAGCCCAGGTGATGTAGTGTTTCTCGTCATCCAGGCCAGGTGATGTAGTGTTTCTCGTCATCCAGGCCAGGTGATGTAGTGTTTCTCGTCATCAGGCCAGGTGATGTAATCTCGTCATCCAGGCAGGTGATGTAGTGTTCTCGTCATCCAGGCGGTGATGTAGTGTTCTCGTCATCAGGCCAGGTGATGTAGTGTTTCTCATAATGGGCGGGTGATGTCTGGTGTTCCTCGTCATCAGGCAGGTGATGTGGTGTTCTCGTCATCAGGCCAGGCTGATGTGTGTTCTCGTCATCAGGTGGCCCGATGATGTAGTGTTTCGTCATCCAGAGCCAGGTGATGTAGTGTTTCTCGTCGCTAGACTTGGTGATGTAGTGTTTCTCGTCATCAGGCCAGGTGATGTAGTGTTCTCGTCATCCAGGCCAGGTGATGTAGTGTTTCTCGTCAACCAGGCCAGGTGATGTAGTGTTTCTCGTCATCCAGGCCAGGTGATGTAGTGTTTCTCGTCATCCAGGGCAGGTGATGTAGTGTTTCTCGTCATCCAGGCCAGGTGATGTAGTGTTTCTCGTCATCCAGGCCAGGTGATGTAGTGTTTCTCGTCATCCAGGCTAGGTGATGTAGTGTTTCTCGTCATCCAGGCCAGGTGATGTAGCGTTTCTCGTCATCCAGGCCAGGTGATGTAGTGTTTCTCGTCATCCAGGCCAGGTGATGTAGTGTTTCTCGTCATCCAGGCCAGGTGATGTAGTGTTTCTCGTCATCCAGGCCAGGTGATGTAGTGTTTCTCGTCATTCAGCCCAAGTGAGGAAGATTTTTTGTGGAAATTTCAGTAAAGATTAAAATTAACCCCCACACTCCTCCCCCCCCCTCCACAAAAAAAATCAAGGAAATTGTTTTTATTTACGACTAACAACAATATAACCATATATTTATGTACGTAATTTGTTAGAAAAAGTCATCAAACAGTTGTGGTTACGTTTAACAAATACCAAAACGTAATCTAGAAAAAAACTTTATAGGATGGAAATATTAATTGGACAGATACTCTTGAACTATACGGTAAATCCATATCTTTTTTTTTCCATTTAACAAAAGAGGAAGTCGTGCCATTGAGATTGGTCGCGGAAGTAGAAAATCCTCTTTTCCGTATCAGACTGACGAAAAAAAAAAGAAAACAGATTTTTTTAAATAGCGTGACTGTCCCTGGAGAGCTGTGGAAGTACTGGAGGAAATAGTGCCGGGAGGAAAGGGAGGTGGAGTAGAAAAGGGATTCTGATGTGGTTTTGTTTTTCTTCTAGTTAAGTGTTTGCTCTCTCTCTCTCTCTCTCTCTCTCTCTATCAGTACGTTTTTCAGCCAGACCATCCTCACATCAGTCAATCCGACCCTCCTCCACTTTATCCTTCTACAGGTAGTTCCTCTACTTCAGTCGCTCCGTCAGTCTATAATACTGTGAGTGAATGTATACTTTACACCATTAACTCCTCCTGTAGTATTAGATGGAAAGATTTGAAACATGTTATAAGGATATTTACACATAGTGATCCATACGTGTAGTAGTAGTAAGGCGAGTCTTTGGTTGAAATATATAAATATACAGTATATTAACCCCGACCCGCGTCATGGCTTGTATTATGAAGCACTCGCCTCGGGGGTGTGGAGCTTTTGTAATTAACTCAATTTGTTTATTTTTTTTATGTAATGAATTATATAATGATAATAGTTTAATAGTTTCTTTGAACTTCTGTCATTTACATGGTGAGCTCTGATGTCCTTTATGTTCTTAGTTACTCGTAGTGGAGATACTGGAAACTTATTTACTTTATTTTTTTATTAACGATATACTAGTTGTGGGACACGTGAGAATGGTAGAGAGAAGTATATCCATCTTAATGGATCGACAGTAGTGGGTAAAGTTAAGAAAGTCTACGGTATTCGTTACCCACATTTCACTACTAAACCTCCTCGTTTAATTCTGGTTTCTTGTACTTCCTTTCAATTCAAATATTCTTGTCTATGTGCCGCTGATTCTCAAACTGACAGACACTCACATATTAATACTTCTTTTTTATATCGTGCTGAAGTATAAAAATTCGATTGAACATAGCGAATATAACAAAAGCAAGAATTCCTTTAGTAGGTTAAATAAAAGAAGAGTTTAAATCATCTTACTCACGGTATTG
>NW_024750405.1:0-14917 GCF_018991925.1 Homarus americanus
CTAAGCTAACGCCTGCACAAGAACCTCTTTCACGGGGAATAAAAAAAAAAGTACTCTTGGGTTAACCACACATAGTCTCGCGTCACTGACAGTCACTGTAGACGGCTGTCGCGGCAAGGAGAACTGGTAAGCGTTTCTTGAATTAACCACTTCGGTGCAATTGGCCAGCCTGGATTGCTCTTGTCGCAACCAGGCATCCACACGTGATATTTTCACAGGATAACAAACCTAGGTTAACACACTTAATCTCATGTCGATCACGATCCACAGGACAGGGTTGCGGTGGAGGACTCTGTGTGGTGTCCAGCTCCCTTCAGGAGGGAGAGGATGGGGACCACGTCTTAACTAACCCATGGCCTAGGGTATACTACTTAAAATGAGGTTTTGGGGTGTGAGGCGATGAAAAGTACTGCACAACACTGTCTCACTGGCCTCCCCCTATAGGCTGGCTAAAATACCACTAATGGAAAATATACGTCGCAGTCATGGCTCGCCGGGTGCCTTATCTCTAGTAAAACAAACTTTGGACTTGGTTGCGTGGGTAAGCCTAATGCAACCCATGACAATTATATAAGTTATATTTTAATAAAATCCTGGGTGGTGGCAGTCTATCGTGAAGGTATAATAATTATACTCATAGGTGTTGTTAAGAATTACATGGTTTTCCCAGGTTAATCCATTGAATAGAGTACAGTATAACTAAGTACTAATAAATATTGAAAGAATAAGAGGAAACTATAAGAAACAAATACTGACACTGAAAGAAATAAACTAAGTAAGAAAAGTAAAATATGAAAATTTAAATTAATAATGATATTGAAATAAAGACTTAGAAAAATATAGAAAATAAAGTTCTCATTGAAAATATAACTAAATAAAAAAAAGTGATATAGAAGATATATAATATACTGTACTAGCAGAGAAAAGATGTGTTAGCCCTTGACTCATGGCAATAACAATTATATAAATTTGGGTTAATACATTTAGTTTATATAACACAATCACCCTACTGTAATCTTCCATAAGCTGTGAGGTGCCATGAGCTGTTCACGTGAGGGGAAACTCCTTTATCAGAAAGCCGACCTTGAGAATGTAGGGTTAGCCCGGATTATATTTCAGAGGCCTCCCTCTTCACAGGGACCTACCCTCACGAACCTCAGGATGGCAGTTCACACTTGACTCCCACGAAAATCGTAAGGGTGACTTAACTCAACCCAGCTGAGCCCTGTCCTTAAGTAACACTCACAGCTTTCAGTGTTAATTACGGTGCTTTTACTAATAGCCTGTGATCTTTTGAGTTTATCAATAAATGGAGAAAAGACCATTTTGGGTTTATAACTTAACCCCTTAACTTATTTATATATAAGCCAAGTTAAAGGGGAGCTCTACCCAAAGCTTATATAAAGACATAGAAAACAATATTATAATTATATAAAAGAAAATTATTTCCTCTTACACATAATATTTCTTAATCAGTTAAAGAAACAGATTATAATGACAAAAACATATATCTCCCTCCCCCCTTACAACTGAATCACCCTTGAAGAACAAACAATGGCATTAAGCAAACATCCTTAGAAAACATATCAGATGACCAAGCAGATTCCTTTTTACAGACCACCAAACAACGAATTCCTTGCAGGCCAAACAATAATTTCCTTACAGCCCAAACAACGAATTCCTTACACGCCAAAAAATGAATTCCTTGCAGGCCAAACAATGATTTCATTACAGGCCAAACAATGAATTCATTACAGGCCAAACAATGAATTCCTTATGGGCCAAACAATGAATTCCTTACAGGCCAAACAATGATTTCATTACAGGCCAAACAATGAATTCCTTACAGGCCAAACAATGAATTCATTATTGGCCAAACAATGAATTCCTTACAGGCCAAACAATGAATTCCTTGCAGGCCAAACAATGAATTTCTTACAGGCCAAACAATGTATTCCTTACAGGTCAAACAATGAATTCTTTGCCGGCCAAACAATTATTTTTTTACAGGCCGAACAATTATTTTTTACAGGCCAAACAATATCTGTGTTAGTGGACACACTGCGCCTCCCTCCAGCTGTTCCCAGTGCAATAGTTCTACTAAAGGTTTCCTGGGCTGTAGGCTATATTACCCATCTGAGCACTATCCAAAGTGATGCCACCTGGTCTCGGATTAGAACCTAGTTGAGGGTTGAGCCTTACTTTATAATGGGGATAGTTGATAATTTGATTCCTATGGGGGGAGACACCAGGGAGCCCAGGAACGGTCATCCACATCTGGTGAAAAAATTAAAATAATCAGAATAGAGGAAGAGAAAACTTTTCAGGGGGGGGGGGAGGATTAAACTGTCATATATCTTTTTTACGTTGAGATAATATCTGTAACTCCTGTATTTATGTGGTCATAAAGAACATTATAGAAGAGCATTTGGTACTAATTCAGAAGAATAAAACCACAAAAATTACTTGTATAACAAAATTATTTTTCTATTTTTTTTATTCGTGGTGTTTCAGTCGAATCTGACCAATATATGTGGAAATGAGCTGTTATGGAAATATGACCCTTCACTACCAAGGGGGGGGGGGGCTTTGAAGTAGAGGTATAATTGTGGAGTGAAAATACAAAAAAAGACCAAACCAACCCTGAAGAAACATCACCTAGCGTGACCTGACCTGGAACTCACCAAAACTAACTTTATCTTACCTGACTTTATCTTCACCGTAAAGATTTTGCACCTCTTTCTCAAATAATAAACATAGTTATCTTCATAATAATAACCTTCTGCAACACATTTTGGACACTTAATGGCGGAATTAAGCAAAATACCACACCACAGGCCTTGAAAATATTAATTGTGGATGTTTTATTAAAAAATATATACATTAAATGGTTCGCAATTTTGAGAAATAGCACCCTTCCAACAGAGCACCCATCTTGCAACTAACAATATCCGATTCAAAAGCCTGAGCACACACACAGCAGTATCACATGGCAATATAACTTCTGATGATTGGTTGGCTTTAATTGCTTTAATAAGATGTAAACAACTTATCAAGCGATCTTGTACAATCGCCCAAAGGAGTGATGTCACTGTTTTTAATATGATTCATCCAGACAGCTTTGTATGGCAACGACATCTTAAGGCTGAGGCACACTGGGCACTTTTCTTCCCAACATGTTGGGCAATCACTGTCCATTTGCATCACACTGGGATGTTTTGTTGGTGTGTCTGCCTAACGCAAAGTAAACAACAACAAAGCATCTAGACGAGGTTTGCCATGGATCCCGTTACTACAGTTGAAGTCTTGCAGGATTGTGCTACAGTTCTTCAATTATTGAAGCAAGTGAGGCGTCTGCAAAAGCTAAAGAAAAGACTAAGGGCGTGTGTGTGTGTGTGTCTGTTCTGGGCAGCCGAAACGGCACAATCGTTTTTCATCAAACTTTGTGGAGTAATCGTAAAAAAATTCGTAGAGTGGAACAAACCTGATCCCATATCGATGGGTTCCTTAGGAAGCCATTACATAACCATTTTATTTTCGCTGGAAAGCGATGCAAGCCTACGGACTTGGCCAGCCCACGATTGCAGTTATCGTTTTGCTCCCTCCTCTTCCCCCCACTTTTTTCTTAGCCTACTTTTTTTTGTAATGATTGTTTGGATTAGTAAAGGAAGGAAGATGAGTAAATAGAAGAATAAAGAAGGGAAAACAGAAAATAGTTAGAGAAACAGGTGGGGAGGAGCCGAGTTTCATCATGCGTCTGGATGTGCAGTTTTAACCTTATCAGACAACCTTACAGCTACAGTGTATACTTATTCCTGTGGGTGACTGTACATGGAAAAAGAGAAAAGATAAAAAGATAATAACATGAATGCATGGAGAAGATGACTACAATAGACACAGGGTGAATATAGACAGTGAAACAGACAGGAGGTTGACAAAAATAGACAGATTCATACATGCACAAATAGACAATATGGCAACTAATATGACAGACAGACAGCTGACTGACTGGTTCACATTAGACAAACAGACAGACACACGCCAACAACAGATAAGACAGACAGATTTGACGACACAAAGAGTACAGACGGGCTTACATTCAAACACCACGCAGATGAACAGACAGTTGGGATGGCAATAGACAGGACGGATAGACTTGAGACACATTAGAAGGCATTTATAAACAAGAATAACACCAAATTGACCATAGCTGCGTCAGTGAGGGTAGGAGGTCTTACATCCACCAGCTTAAATAATAAGACGCATTGAAAACTAAAACCCTCGCGTAGAAAGAACATCGATGGTCGGTCAGTCATGTGAGATGGGCCTAAAACTGACTAACGTAGATGATGATTTAACACAGGTGATGACTTAAGCAGGTGGTGACTAATCTAACCATAATCAACGTCACCTCTTTTAATAATTTAATTTATCTCGGAATGATCATCGATGATTCATAATAATTATTTTTTTTTATGATTTTAACCTCTCCTTATGGCGAATATATCTTTAACTAATTATTCTAACCTATATTCTATTCCTTCTTATAGTATATTAGATACTGTAAATATCACGACCACGACCATGATTATAACAACCACGCCCATGATTATAACAACCACGACCATGATTATAACAACAACGACCATGATTATAACAACCAGGACCATGACTATAACAACCAGGACCATGATTATAACAACCAGGACCATGATTATAACAACCACGACCATGATTATAACAACCACGACCATGGTTATAACAACCACGACTATGATCATAACCGACCGCCAGTTATAGCCGACCATGATCATAACCGACCATCATTGTAACAACCACGACCGCGGTTATAAACAGCCGACCTGTGATTTAGCTGACAATCACGACCATGATAATAACAACCAGGACGATGATTATAACAACCACGACCATGATTATAGCAACCACGACCATGATTATAATAATCACGACCATGATTATAATAACCAGGACCATGATTATAACAACCACGACCGCCAGTTATAACATCGACCATAATTCTGCTGCCAACCATAGTCCTGCTTTCGCCAACCATAAATCCCTGCCAGCCATGCCAACCACCAATCCTGCTACAAACATAATTCTGCTCAAGCCGCCCGGTGCCAACAGCACGACCCGTTACCTGGCGGCGACCTGGTACCAACAGCCGGCCGCGGTAAAGAACTACGACCGCGGTTGCCCAACAACCCACGAGCATGATTATAGCAACCCACGGTCATGTTCGCGGCAATAGGACCATAGTTATAACATCCGGGACCGTGATTGCCAACAAACATGATTATCGCCGACCATGATTGCTGGTAATCACGATATGATAATAACAACCGGGACGATGATTGCATAAGCAGCGACCATGATTATGGCAACCACGAACATATTATAATAATGCGGCCGCGATTATAATAACCAGGACCATGATTATAACAACCACGAACATGATGAGAACAACCACGACCATGAGTATAATAATGAGGACCATGATTATAACAACCAGGACCATGATTATAACAACCACGACCATGATTATAACAAGCACGACCGTGATTATAACAACCACGAGCATACTTATAACAACCACGAACATGATGAGAACAACCACGACCATGATTATAATAATGAGGACCATGATTATAACAACCACGACCATGATTATAGCAACCACGACCATGATTATAACAATCAGGACCATGATTATAATAACCAGGACCATGATTATAACAACCACGAACATGGCGATGAGAATAACCCACGTACGCGGTTATAATAATGAGGACCATGATTATAATAACCATACCCATGATTATGACAATCACGACCATGATTATAACAACCAGGACCATGATTATAACAACCACGACCATGATTATAACAAGCACGACCGTGATTATAACAACCACGAGCATACTTATAACAACCACGAACATGATGAGAACAACCACGACCATGATTATAATAATGAGGACCATGATTATAACAACCACGACCATGATTATAATAACCACGACCATGATTATAATAACCACGCCCATGATTATAATAACCAGGACCATGATTATAACAACCACGACCATGATTATAACATCCACGACCATGATTATGTAATGAGACAAATCTCACATGAAGAGGTAAGTATATAGGTAGAAAATTGATAGTATAGGAGTATAAAGAGAGGAAGATTTTGGTAGCGTGGCCGTGATAGTTATTTACACTTATCGTACACTTATCGTATCTTATACGTCAATACACATCTATTACGTCTTAAGGGCGACTTCTTAAACGCCGCTTCGTTACAACTCTTTATTAATTACGAACATGACATGGACACATTAATAACACCTTCTATTGAAGTTACTAGGACATTATATTTACGTTACTAAGGACATCATATTACGTTACTAGACACTGATTCTCGGACATGAACATGAAATGAATACACTTCCCACGTAAGTAACTCATCCCATGGAAAGCTCTGACAAACACTCACGTGATCTAGGGGAGGCCTAGCAGGTGGTCCTGGGTTGTCTCTATGGGAGACTGCTTAGCTGGGCGCCGGAGGGAAGTCTCGGTCCTGACCGGAGGCGTCTGGAGGCGACCGGAGGCGGCTTGCCTCCGGCCCCTGACTTCTCTCGAGCAGGACTCCCGACGTGGTAGCTGGTCCTTCTTGGTTACAAGACACACTCTATCTCTGTCCCTCTCTGGTTCTCTGTCTCCAGGTATCTCTCTGAGGGAGGACTAGGACGTCCTATATATTGGGAGGCGAGCCGTCAGGTTGAGCTGGTCAGGGGGGGGGGGGCGGCGAAGGTTCTCCTTACATTTGACCTGGCCAATGTGAGGTCAGGCCTGGACTTTTTCAGATGTAGGTTATTGTGTATTTTGGGAGAGAGTCGGCCGGTGCCTTCTTACATGTTTGTTGTGGTGCCGTGTCACATGGGAGGGGAGCCTGGCTGATTTATAACCCTTGGTCAACCGTGAGAGTTACCCTACACTTGACCTCCCTAATGTCGGGTCAAGTTTGGACTGTCTCTGAGATGCAAGCTGCGGTCTGACAACCCATCACTACACCTCCCGCCAAGACCAAAGCCTTCATGCTCAGAGAACTGATGACACATTTAAAGTAGACAGTAACATCATGTGCAGTATCTAATATAGTCCCTGAGGCGATAATGCATCCTTACATTTTACAAATTATAACCCTAGAGATGTATGTTTTTCTACTGGCATAGTTTGATCTGACAAAGCTTACTATACCTCCCGCCAAGATTAAAGCTTCTATGACAGGAGAAAAAAAATAAAATACATACACAGTAAGTGAACATAGAGTGATCTAAAGATCCTTCATATCTAGCATAGTGTCCGAGGTAAACTTGCAAATCACATTCTACAAACAAAAACAGGTGTTACATTGCCTAACCAGGCCGTGTCAAAATAATAATTCGTCCCACTCAGTAGTATGTCTACAACATTGCATTTGGTAATACAAAACATTGATCAAATGAACTCATAGAAAAAGTGACTAATCTTTAAAAAAAACATTCTTTGTAGTACACGTTAACAAAAATCAGAGAATGAAATACTTCAAAATACATAAAAAAAATGCTCCTACTTCACATGTTAGGGTGTTATATCTTTTTATTATACATCAACAACATCAACAACATCAGTACATTTGTTGGGTCCAGCATGGCTCAAGTCCTCCATCCAGCTGGTATCTGAAAATAAGGAATGCCGGCAGCACAACAGCGGTAGTCGATTGGTCCTTCTGATGAGCCACCTTGTCATCGTCGACTTTCTTCTGATGGCAGCACAGCGCGTCTTCTGTCTTCTTTCTTCACATAGCACGTTTTTCTTTCTTCAATACCACACTTTGTAGGTCGTGTCACCACATCTTCTGACTTCTTCACACTTCCTCCTGGTTTCTATAATATTCCAGATGATTTTTCTGTTCACCTGCGCTTCCTCTACGTTTAGAGCATATTCTTATTCCAGATGAATTTTCTGTTCATCTGTGTTTCTTTATAATCTTCATTTTCATATTCCAGACAATTTTTCTGTTCGTCTGCGTTTCTTTATACATCTTCGTTTTCCGTCATATTCCAGATGAATTTTTCTGCTCCATCTGTATTTCTTCTCTGCAACATCATAATTTTCAACATATTCCAGACGATTTTCTGTTCATCTGCCGTCGGCCCCCTCCGGCCGGGATGAAAGCCGGTCCACTGCTTGGGCTGTCGTCTCCTTTCCATGATTATAACAACCACGAACATGATGAGAACAACCACGACCATGATTATAATAATCAGGACCATGATTATAACAACCAGGACCATGATTATAACAACCACGACCATGATTATAACAAGCACGACCGTGATTATAACAACCACGAGCACACTTATAACAACAACGATGATGATTATAACAACCAGGACCATGATTATAACAACCACGACCCTGATTATAATAACCACGACCATGATTATAATAACCACGCCCATGATTATAATAACCAGGACCATGATTATAACAACCACGACCATGATTATAACATCCACGACCATGATTATAAAAACCATGACCATGATTATAACAACCACGACTATGATCATAACCAATCATGATTATAACCCTTGATCCCACGAACATGATTATAACAATCCACGACCATGAAAAAAAAAACCACGACCGTGATTGTAACAACCACGAGCATGATTATAACAACCACGATCATGATCATGACAACCAGGACCATGATTATAACAACCAGGACCGTGATTATAACTACCACGACCATGATTATAACAACCACGACCATGATTATAATAAGCACGACAATGATTATAATAACCACGAAAATGATTATAACAACCACGACCATGAGTACATCAACCACGACCATGATTATAACAACCACGACCATGATTATAAAAACCACGACCATGATTATAATATCCATGAAAATTTTTATAACAACCACGACCATGAGTACATTAACCACGACCATGATTATAACAACCACGAACCCATGATTATAACAACCACGCCCATGATTATAACAGCCACGACCAATGATTATAACAACCACGACCATGAGTATATCAACCACGCCCATGATTATAACAACCACAGCCATGATTATAACACATACGACCATGATTATAACAACCACGACTATGATTATAACAACCACAACTACGATTATAACAAGCACGACCATGAATATAACAACCACGACCCTGATTATAACAACCACGACCCTGATTATAACAACCACGACCATGATTATAACAACCACGACCATGATTATGACAATCACGACCATGATTATGACAATCACGACCATGATAATAACAACCTGGACGATGATTATAACAACCAAGACCATGATTATAGCAACCACGACCACGACCATGATTATAACAACCACGACCATGATAAAAAACCACGACCGTGATTGTAACAACCACGAGCATTATATAACAACCACGATCATGATCATGACAACCAGGACCATGATTATAACAACCAGGACCGTGATTATAACAACCACGACCATGATTATAATAATCGGACCGCCAGTTATAACAACCAGGACCAGATTATAACAACCACGACCATGATTATAACAAGCACGACCGTGATAATAACAACCACGAGCATACTTATAACAACAACGATGATTATAACAACCAGGACCATGATTATAACAACCACGACCACTGATTATAACAACCAAGACCACCATTATAACAACCAGGACTACGATTATAGCAACCAGGACCATGATTATAACAACCACGACTATGATTTAAAACAACCACTCCCATGATTATAACAACCAGGACTACGATTATAGCAACCACGACCATGATTATAACAACCACGGACCATGATTATAACCACGACCATGATTATAACAACCACGACCATGATTATAATAACCATAGCAAGACGACCATGAATATAAAACCAGGACCATGATTATAACAACCAGGACTGATTATAACAACCACGACCATGATTATAACAACCAGGACCATGATTATAACACCACGACTATGATTATAACAACCACGACCCTGATTATAACAACCAGGACTACGATTATAGCAACCAGGACCATGATTATAACAACCACGACTATGATTTAAAACAACCACTCCCATGATTATAACAACCAGGACTACGATTATAGCAACCACGACCATGATTATAACAACCACGACCATGATAAAAAACCACGACCGTGATTGTAACAACCACGAGCATGATATAACAACCACGATCATGATCATGACAACCAGGACCATGATTATAACAACCAGGACCGTGATTATAACAACCACGACCATGATTATAATAATCAGGACCATGATTATAACAACCAGGACCATGATTATAACAACCACGACCATGATTATAACAAGCACGACCGTGATAATAACAACCACGAGCATACTTATAACAACAACGATGATGATTATAACAACCATGACCATGATTATAACAACCACGACCCTGATTATAACAACCAAGACCCTGATTATAACAACCAGGACTACGATTATAGCAACCAGGACCATGATTATAACAACCACGACTATGATTTAAAACAACCACTCCCATGATTATAACAACCAGGACTACGATTATAGCAACCACGACCATGATTATAACAACCAGGACCATGATTATAACCACGACCATGATTATAGCAACCACGACCATGATTATAACAATCACGACCATGATTATAATAACCAGGACCATGAATATAACAACCACGAACATGATGAGAACAACCACGACCATGATTATAATAATCAGGACCATGATTATAACAACCAGGACCATGATTATAACAACCACGACCATGATTATAACAAGCACGACCGTGATTATAACAACCACGACCATACTTATAACAACAACGATGATGATTATAACAACCAGGACCATGATTATAACAACCACGACCCTGATTATAATAACCAGGACCATGATTATAATTACCACGTCTATGATTATAATAACCAGGACCATGATTATAACAACCACGACCATGATTATAACATCCACGACCATGATTATAACAACCACGACCATGATTATAATAATCAGGAGCATGATTATAACAACCACGACCATGATTATAACAACCACGACCATGATCATAACCACGAACATGATTATAACAACCACGACCATGATTATAACAACCACGACCATGATTATAACAACCACGACCATGATAAAAAAACCAAGACCATGATTGTAACAACCACGAGTATGATATAACAACCACGATCATGATCTTGACAACCAGGACCATGATTATAACAACCAGGACCGTGATTATAACAACCACGACCATGATTATAATAATCAGGACCATGATTATAACAACCAGGACCATGATTATAACAACCACGACCATGATTATAACAAGCACGACCGTGATTATAACAACCACGAGCATACTTATAACAACCACGAACATGATGAGAACAACCACGACCATGATTATAATAATGAGGACCATGATTATAACAACCACGACCATGATTATAGCAACCACGACCATGATTATAACAATCAGGACCATGATTATAATAACCAGGACCATGATTATAACAACCACCACCGCCAATGATTATAACAACCAGGACTGCGATTATAGCAACCACGACCGCCCAGTTATAACAGCCAGGACCATGATTATGACCAGGATATGATTAGCAACCACGACCATGATTATAACAATCACGACCATGATTATAATAACCAGGACCATGATTATAACAACCACGAACATGATGAGAACAACCACGACCATGATTATAATAATCAGGACCATGATTATAACAACCAGGACCATGATTATAACAACCACGACCATGATTATAACAAGCACGACCGTGATTATAACAACCACGAGCATACTTATAACAACAACGATGATGATTATAAAAACCAGGACCATGATTATAACAACCACGACCCTGATTATAATAACCAGGACCATGATTATAATAACCACGTCTATGATTATAATAACCAGGACCATGATTATAATATCCACGACCATGATTATAACATCCACGACCATGATTATAACAACCACGACCATGATTATAATAATCAGGACCATGATTATAACAACCACGACCATGATTATAACAACCACGACGCGGTCATAACCACGAACATGATTATAACAACCACGACCGCTGATTATAACAACCACGACCGCAGATTATAACAACCACGACCGCCAGTTATAACAATCCGTCATGAGTTAATAACCAGGACATGATTATACAACCACGAACATGTTTGAGAACAACCGACGCGTTGCAATAATCAGGACCGCCCAGTTATAACAACCAGGAGCATGGGTGTAACAACCGGGCCGCATGATTATAGCAAGCACGACCGTGATTACATAACAACCCGCGAGCATAGCATAACAACAACGATGATGATTATAACAACCAGGACCATGATTATAACAACCACGACCCTGAATATAATAACCACGACCATGATTATAATAACCACGCCCATGATTATAATAAACACGACCATGATTATAACAACCACAACCATGATTATAACAACCACGACCCTTGATTATAACTACCACGACCATGATTATAACAACCAAGTCCATGATTATAACAAGCACGACCATGAGTACATCAACCACGATCAAGATTATAACAACCACGACCATGATTATAAAAACCACGACCATGATTATAATATCCACGAAAATTTTTATAACAACCACGACCATGAGTACATCAACCACGCCCATGATTATAACAACCACGACGATGATTATAACAACCACGACCATGTGTACATCAACCACGATCATGATTATAACAACCACGACCATGATTATAAAAACCACGACCATGATTATAATATCCACGAAACTTTTTATAACAACCACGACCATGAGTACATCAACCACGACCATGATTATATCAACCACGACGATGATTATAACAACCATGCCCATGATTATAACAGCCACGACCATGGTTATAACAACCACGACCATGAGTATATCAACCACGCCCATGATTATAACAACCACGGCCATGATTATAAAAACCACGACCATGATTATAATATCCACGAAAATTTTTATAACAACCACGACCATGAGTACATCAACCAAGACCATGATTATAACAACCACGACGATGATCATAACAACCACGCCCATGATTAAAACAGCCACGACCATGATTATAACAACCACGACCATGAGTATATCAACCACGCCCATGATTATAACAACCACGGCCATGATTATAACACATACGACCATGATTATAACAACCACGACTATGATTATAACAACCACAACTACGATTATAACAAGCACGACCATGAATATAACAACCAGGACCATGATTATAACAACCAGGACTACGATTATAGCAACCACGACCATGATTATAACAACCAGGACCATGATTATAACACATACGACCATGATTATAACAACCACGACTATGATTATAACAACCACAATTACGATTATAACAAGCACGACCATGAATATAACAACCAGGACCATGATTATAACAACCAGGACTACGATTATAGCAACCACGACCATGATTATAACAACCACGGCCATGATTATAACACATACGACCATGATTATAACAACCACGACTATGATTATAACAACCACAACTACGATTATAACAAGCACGACCATGAATATAACAACCAGGACCATGATTATAACAACCAGGACTACGATTATAGCAACCACGACCATGATTATAACAACCAGGACCATGATTATAACCACGACTATCATTATAATAACCACGACCATGATAATAACAACCACGACGATGATTATAACAACCACGACCATGCTTATAACAACCACGACCATGATTATAACAACGACCATAATTATAACAAGCACGTCCACGATTATAATAGCCACGAAAATGATTATAAACCACGACCATGAATACATCAACCACGACCATGATTATAACAACCACGACCATGATTATAACAACTACGACCATTATTTTATCAACCACGACCATGAGTACATTAACCACGACCATGATATTAACAACCTCGACCATGATTATAACAACCACGCCCATGATTATAACACATACGAGCATGATTATAACAACCACGACTATGATTATAACAACCACAACTATGATTATAACAAGCACGACCATGAATATAACAACCACGACCATGATTACAACAACCACGACTACGATTATAACAACAACGACCGCAGTTATAACAGCCGATTACGATTATATAGCCACGACCATAGTTTATAACAGCAGGACCATGATTATAACCACGCCCATGATTATAACAACCATGACCATGATTATGACAACCACGACCATGATTATAACAACCACGACCATTGTTATAACAACCACAACCATGAATACAAGCACAACCATGATTATAACAACCACGACCATGATTATAACAACCACGACCATGATTATAACAACCACGACTATTATTATAACAACCACGCCCATGATTATAACAACCATGACCATGATTATGACAACCACGACCATGATTATAACAACCAAGACCATGATTATAACAACCACGACCATGATTATAACAACCACGACCATGATTATAACAACCACGACCATGATTATAACAACCACGACCATGATTATAACAACCATGACCATGATTATAACAACCTCGGTAAACTGTACCACCTGACTCGCCACCCGGTACGAAGGGCCCTCAATTACTTTTTATTATTATTATTACTCAGCCACACTCAGCCACACTCAGCCACACTTACCCACTTAGCCACACTCAGCCACACGTT
>NW_024750406.1:0-14914 GCF_018991925.1 Homarus americanus
CACCAATCCAGCACCGTGGCCGGGGTGTGACGGCAGGACACCCCTTCAGTTACATGACCCTGGGTGCGAGGCCCCGTCACCCCTTTCAGTGCGGCCGGGGTGTGAGGGCCAGGCACCCCTTCAGTGACATGACCCGGGTGTGAGGGCCGAGCACCCCTTCAGTGTCACGGAATCGGAGGTGTGAGGGGCCGGTCACCCTTTCCAGTGCCATGAAGCAGGGTGTGAGGCCGGGCACCCCTACAATACTTACGGAGCCAGGGGTGTGATGGCCAGGCCTTTCCAGTGCCATGAATCCCGGGGTGTGAGGCCGGGCACCCCCTCAGCACCATGACCCGGGGTGTGACGGCCAGGCATCAATCCCAGCACCATAGCCGGGGGTGGCCGAGGCCGAGCACCCTTTCAGTGATATGACCCGAGATTCTTGAGGCGGTTTACCCCTACAGTGACATGACCCGGGGGTGTGAGGGGCTGGGCACCCCTTTTCGGTATTGATATGACCCGGGGGTGTGAAGGCCGAGGCACCCCTCAACACCATGACCCCGGGGTATGAGGGCCCAGGCACACCCCTTTAGTGCTATGACACGGGGTGTGAGGGCCGAGCACCACCCCAGGTTCATGACCAGGGGTGTGAGGCCGGGCAAGCCTTCAGTGCCATGGCCAGCCCGGGGTGTGAGGCCAGGCACCTCACATCAGTGCCATGACCCGGGGTATGAGGGGCCGGGCACCCCTTTAGTGACACTTGATGACCCGGGGTCTAAGGGCCGGAGTACCCTTTCACATGACCCGGGGTGTAGGGCCGGGCACCACTTCAGTGACATGACCCGGGATGTGAGGGCCGAGGCACCACTTCAGTGACATGACCCGGGTGTGAGGGCCGGGCACCACTTCATTGACATGACCTGGGGTGTGTGAGGGCCGGGAACCCTTCAGTGACATGACCCAGGGTGTGAGGGGCCGGGCACCCCTTCCCAACACCATGACCCGGGGTGTGAGGGCCAGGCTCCCCCTTCAGTGCCACTTGTGTGACCCGGGTGTGAGGGCCGAGGCACCCCTCCAGCACCATGGCCTGGGGTGTGAGGGCCGGGCACCCCTTTCAGTGTCATGAAGCAGGGTGTGGGGTAAGGAGCACCCCTACAGTGTTATGAACCAGTGTGTGAGGCCGGGCACCCTTTCACGGCCGGGGTGTAGGGCGGGCACCCCTTTAGCAGGCCAGGGTGTGAGGGCGGGCACCCTCTCAGTGACATGACCCAGGGGTGTGAGGGCCGGGCACCCCTCCAGCACCATGACCCGGGGTGTGAGGCGGGCACCCGCTGCGTGCCATGACCGGGGTAAAAGAGGGCGGAGCACCCTATCGTGTCACGGAGGCATCAGGCGGGGTGTGAGGCGGGCACCCTTTCAGTGCCATGAAACGGGGTGTGAGGGCCGGGTACCCCTACAGTGCTACGAACCGGGGTGTGAGGCCGGGCACCCCTTCAGTGCCATGACGGGGTATGAGGGCCAGGCACCTTCAGAGTCACGAATCGGGGTGTGAGGCCGGGCACCCCTTCAGTGCCATGACCCGGGGTATGAGGGCCGGGCACCCCTTCAGAGTCACGAATCGGGGTGTGAGGGCCGGGCACCCCTTCAGTGACATGACCCGGGGTGTGAGGGCCGAGGGGCACCCCTTCCAGTGTCACGAATCGGGGTGTGAGGGCCGAGGCACCCCTTTCAAGGCTGCCATGGTGGGGTGTGAGGCCGGGCACCCCTTCAGCACCATGAGCCCAGGTGTGAGGGCCGGGCACCAATCCCAGCACATGGCCCGGGGTTGTGAGGGCAAGACACCCCTTCAGTGACATGACCCAGGGTGTGTGTCGGCCGGGGCACCTTAAAGTATTGACATGACCCGGGGTGTGAGGGCCGGGCACCCCATCAGCACCATGACCCGGTGTGTTGGGGCGGGCACCCCGCCTAGGTCCACATGACCGGGGATGTCATGGCCGTGCACCTTGCTCAGTTACATGACCCGGGTGTGAGGGCCGGGCACCCTTTCAGTGCCATGAAACGGGGGTGTGAGGGCCGGGCACCCCTACAGTGCTGCGAACCGGGGGTGTGAGGGCCGGGCACCTTCATATGACCTGGGGTGTGGTCAGGCACCCCTTCAGTAGAAATGAATCGTGAGGTGTGAGGGCTGGGCACCCCGTCAGCACCATGACCCAGGGGTGGTGGTAGGGCCGGGCTCGATTTTGCAGTGCCTTGACCTGGGTGAGAGGGCCGAGCCCTTCCGAGGGGTGTCTGAATCCCGGGGTGTGAGGGGCGGGCGCAGCACAGTGCCATGAAACGGGGTTTGAG
Organism: Homarus americanus; assembly: GCF_018991925.1. Taxonomy (NCBI): domain Eukaryota; kingdom Metazoa; phylum Arthropoda; class Malacostraca; order Decapoda; family Nephropidae; genus Homarus; species Homarus americanus. The sequence continues at coordinate 2,329 of NW_024750406.1, forward strand.
GGCAGGCACCCCTACAGTGCTGTAAGCCGGGGTGTGAGGGCCGGGCACCCTTTTCCAGTGCCATAGTCAGGGTGTGAGGACCGGGCACCCCTTCAGCACCATGACGGGGTGTGAGGGGCCCAGGTACCAATCAGCACCGTGGCGGGTGTGAAGGCAGGACTTAACCCTTCCAGTTACATGACCCCGGGGTGCGAGGGCCAGTCACCCCTTTAGTGCCATGACCCGGGGTGTGAGGCCGGGCACCCCTTCAGTGCCATGACCCGGGGTGTGAGGCCAGGCACCCCTTCCAGTGGCTGGAAATCGGGGTATGAGGCCGAGCACCCCTTTCCAATTACCATGAATCCGGGGGTGTGAGGGCCGAGGCACCAGAAATCAGCTTGCAGTGGCAGAGGTGTGAGGCAGGACACCCCTTCAGTTACATGACCCGGGGTGCGAGGGCCAGTCACCCCTTTAGTGCCATGACCCGGGGTGTGAGGGGCCGGGCACCCCTTCCAGTGCCATGACCCGGGGGTATGAGGGCCGAGGCACCCCTTCAGAGTGCAGAATCGGGGTGTGAGGGCCGGGGCACCCCTTTCAGTGACATGACGGGGTGTGAGGGCCAGGCACCCCTTCAGTGTCACAGATCGAAGGGTGCGAGGGCCGGAGCCCCTTTCAGTCTCATGAAGGCAGGGTGTGAGGGGCCGGGCACCTAAAGTGCTACGAACCGGGGTGTGAGGAGGCCGGGCCTCCCTTTAAGTGCCATGAATCGGGGTGTGAGGCCGGAGCACCCCCCTCAACACCATGACCCGGGGTGTGAGGGCCAGGCATCAATCAGCACCATGGCCGGGGTGTGAGGCGGACACCCCGCTCCAGTGACATGACCCGGGGAACAACCTTTCAGTGATATGGCCGGGGTGTGAGGCTGAGCACCCCTCCCTTTCCATGACCCGGGTTATGAGGGCCCGGGCACCCCTTGAGTGCTATGACCCGGGGTGTGAGGGGCCGGGCACCACTTTAGGTCCATGACCAGGGGTGTGAGGGCGGGCGAGCCTTCAATTACATGGCCAGGGGTGTGAGGGCGGGCACCTCATCAGTGCCATGACCCGGGGTGTGAGGCCCGGGCACCCACTCAGTGAGCATGACCCAGGGTGAGTGCCGGCACCGCCTTGAGTGATATGACCCGGGGTGTGAGGGCCGGGCACCCCTTCAGTGACATGACCTAGGGTGTGACGGCCAGGCACCCCTTTAGTGCCATGACCCGGGGTGTGAGGCCCGCGCGCCTTCAGTGTCATGAATCGGGGTGTGAGGGCCGGGCACCCCGCTTTCAGTGCACCATGAAACAGGGTGTCAGGGCCGGGCACCCCTACAGTGCTGCTGCAAACCGGGGTGTGAGGGCCTGCGCACCTTCACATGACCTGGGGTGTGAGGGTCGGGCACCCCTTCAGTGAAATTAATCGGGGTGTGAGGGCTGGGCACCCCTTCAGCCTACATGACCCAGGGTGTTAGGGCCGGGCTCGATTTCAGTGCCAGAATGGGTGTGAGGGCGGGCACCACATCAGCACCATATGACCCTGGTGTGAGGGGCCGGGAGCCGCTTCAACCCCATGACCCGGGGTGGGGCCGGGCACCCCTTTGAGTCCCATGATCCGAAATTGTCATGACCGTGCACCCCTTCAGTGACATGACCCGGGGTGTGAGGGCCGAGGCACCCCACCTCTAGTATTGACATGACCCAGAGGGTGTGAAGGCCAGGCACCCCTCCAGCACCATGACCCGGGGTGTGAGGGGCCAGGCACCTCTTCAGTGCCATGACCCGGGTGTGGCCAGTCACCCCTTCAGTGACATGACCCGGTGTGTGAGGGCCGGGCACCCCTTCAGAACCATGACCCGAGGTGCTTAAGGGCCGGGCACCCCTTCAGTGACATGACCTTGGGTGTGAGGGCCGGGCACCACTCCAGCACCATGGCCTGGGGTGTGAGGGCCAGGCACCCTTTCCAGTACCAGATCGGGGTGTGAGGTCGGGCACCCCTTCAGCACCATGACCCTGGGTGTGAGGGCCTGGGAGCGCTTCAACCCCATGACCCGGGGTGTGAGGTCCGGGCACCCCTTTGGAGTCCCATGATCCCGAGGGTGTCATGGCCGTGCACCCTTTCAGTGACATGACCCAGGGTGTGTGTGAGGGCCAGGCACCCCTCTAGTGAGCATGACCCGGGGGTGTGAAGGCCGGGCACCTCTTCAGTGCCATGACCCGGGTGTGAGGCCAGAGCACCCCTTCAGTGACATGACGGTGTGTGAGAGGGCCAGGCACCCCCTTCCAGAACCATGACCCGAGGTGCTTAAGGGCCGGGCACCCCTTCAGTGACATGACCCGGAATTGTGAGGGCCGGAGCACCACTCCAGCACCATGGCCACCAGGGTGTGAGGGCCAGGCACCCCTTTCAGTACCCAGATCGGGGGTGTGAGATCAGGCACCCCTTCAGCACCATGACCCCGGGGTGTGAGGGCCCGAGGCACCAATCAGCACCGTGGCCCGGGGGTGTGAGGGCGAGACCTTACCACTTCAGTTACATGACCCGGGGTGCGAGGCCGGTCACCCCTTTAGTGCCATGACCCGGGGTGTGGCGAAGGCCAGGCACCCCTTCAGTGCCGCGGCCCGGGAGGTGTGAGGCAGGGGCACCCCCTTCCCGAAATGTCACAGGCCAGGATGTGAGGGGCGAGGCACCCCCTCCCAGTGACGCGAGGCCGGGGGTGGCGAGGGCCCGGGCACCCCTTCAGTGTCACGAATCGGGGTGTGAGGCCAGGCACCCTTTTCAGTGCCATGAGAGCAGGGTGTGAGGCGGGCACCCCTACAGTGCTGCGAACCGGGGTGTGAGGCCGAGGCCTCCTTTCGAGGAGTACCATGTAGATCGGGGTGTGAGGCCGGGCACCCCCTCAGCACCTGCATGACCCCGTGGTGTGAGGGCAGGCATCAATCAGCACACCGCGCATGCCCGGGGTGTGAGGGCCGGACACCCCTTCAGTGACATGACCGGGGTGTGAGGGCCGGGCACCCTTTCAGTGATGTGACCCGGGGTGTGAAGGCCGGGCACCTCTCCAGCACCATGACCCGGGGTATGAGGGCCGGGCACCCCCTTAGTGCTATGACCCGGGGTGTGAGGGCCGGGCACCACTTTAGGTACATGACCAGGGGTGTGAGGGCCGGGCAAACCTTCAGTGCCATGGCCAGGGGTGTGAGGGCCGGGCACCTCATCAGTGCCATGACCCGGGGTGTGAGGCCCGGGCACCACTTCAGTGACATGACCCAGGGTGTGAGTGCCGGGCACCGCCTTAGTGACATGACCCGGGGTGTGAGGGCCGGGCACCCCTTCAGTGACATGACCTGGGGTGTGACGGCCGGGCACCCCTTTAGTGCCATGACCCGGGGTGTGAGGGCCGCGCACCCCTTCAGTGTCATGAATCGGGGTGTGAGGGCCGGGCACCCTTTCAGTGCCATGAAACAGGGTGCCAGGGCCGGGCACCCCTACAGTGCTGCGAACCGGGGTGTGAGGGTCGGGCACCCCTTAAGTGCCATGACCCAGGGTGTTAGGGCCGGGCTCGATTTCAGTGCCAAGAATCGGGGTGTGAGGGCCGGGCACCACATCAGCACCATGACCCTGGGTGTGAGGGCCTGGGAGCCGCTTCAACCCCATGACCCGGGGTGTGAGGTCCGGGCACCCCTTTAGGTCCATGATCCGGGGTGTCATGGCCGTGCATCCTTTCAGTGACATGACCCGGGGTGTGAGGGCCCTCTAGTGACATGACCCGGGGTGTGAAGGCCGGGCACCCCTCCAGCACCATGACTCCGGGGTGTGAGGGCCAGGCACCTCTTCAGTGCCTGACCCGGGGTGTGAGGGCCAGGCACCCCTTCAGTGACATGACCCGGGGTGTAAGGGCCGGGCTCCCCTTCAGTGCCATGACCCGGGGTGTGAGGGCCGGGCACCCCTCCAGCACCATGGCCCGGAGTTTGAGGGCCGGGCACCCTTTCAGTGCCATGAATCGGGGTGTGAGGGCCGGGCACCACTTTAGGTACATAACCAGGGGTGTGAGGGCCGGGCAAAGGTTCAGTGCCATGTTCAGGGGTGTGAATGCCAGGCACCTCATCAGTGCCATGACCCGGGGTGTGAGGGCCGGGCACCCCTTAAGTGCCATGAAACGGCGTGTGGGTGCCGGGCACCCATACAGTGCTTTGAACCAGGGTGTGAGGATCGGGCACACCTTTACAAGACCCGGGGTGTCAGGGCTGGGCACCCCTCCAGCACCATGACCCGGAGTGTGAGGGCCGGGCACCCCATAAGTGACATGAACCGGGGTTTTAGGGCCGGGCACCCCTACTGCGACATGAAACGGGGTGTGGGTGCAGGGCACCCCTACAGTGTTAAGAACCGGGGTGTGAGGGCCGGGCACCCTTTCAAATGACCCTGAGTGTGAGGCCGGGCATCCCCATAAGTGACATGAACCGGGGTTTTAGGGCCGGGCACCCCTTCAGTGACATGAAACGGGGTGTAAGGAAGGGCACCCCTACAGTGTTATGAACCGGGGTGTAAGGGCCGGGTACCCTTTCACATGACCCAGGGTGTAAGGGCCGGGCACCACTTCAGTGACATGACCCGGGGTGTGAGAGCCGGGCACCCCTTTAGTTCCATGACCCGGGGTGTGAGGGCCAGGCACCCCTTCAGTGCCATGACCCGGGGTGTGAGGGCCGTTAACCCTTGCAGTGATATGACCCGGGGTGTGAGGGCCGGGCACCCTCCTTTCATGACCCTGGGTATGAAGGCCGGGCACCCCTTCAGTGACATGACGCAGGGCTACAGTGTTATGAACCGGGCAAGGGCCGTACCTCTTTGACCCGGTGTGGGGCCGGGCACCACTTCAGCAACATGACCCGGGGTGTGAGGGCCGGGCACCCCTTTAGTTCCATGACCCGGGGTGTGAGGGCCAGGCACCCCTTCAGTGCCATGACCCGGGGTATGACGGCCGGGCACCAAATTTCCTTTAGGTCCACATGACCAGGGTGTGGAGGGCTGTCACCATCAGTGCCATGACCTGGGTGTGAGGCCCGGCACCACTTCAGTGACATGACGCAGGGTGTTGGGCTAGTGCCGGCAATCGCCTTTTAGTGACATGACTCAAAGGGGCCGGGCACCCCTTCAGTGACATGACCTGGGTGTGAGGGCCGCGCACCCCTTCAGTGTCAGCGCGGAAAACAGGGTGTCAGGGCCGGGCACTCTACAGTGCTGCGAATCGGGTGTGAGGGTCGGGCACCCCTTAAGTGCCATGACCCAGGGTGTTAGGGCCGGGCTCGATTTCAGTGCCAAGAATCGGGGTGTGAGGGCCGGGCACCACATCAGCACCATGACCCTGGGTGTGAGGGCCGGGAGCCGCTTCAACCCCATGACCCGGGGTGTGAGGTCCGGGCACCCCTTTAGGTCCATGATCCGGGGTGTCATGGCCGTGCACCCTTTCAGTGACATGACCCGGGGTGTGAGGGCCGGGCACCCCTCTAGTGACATGACCCGGGGTGTGAAGGCCGGGCACCCCTCCAGCACCATGACTCGGGGTGTGAGGGCCAGGCACCTCTTCAGTGCCATGACCCGGGGTGTGAGGGCCAGGCACCCCTTCAGTGACATGACCCGGGGTGTAAGGGCCGGGCTCCCCTTCAGTGCCATGACCCGGGGTGTGAGGGCCGGGCACCCCTCCAGCACCATGGCCCGGAGTTTGAGGGCCGGGCACCCTTTCAGTGCCATGAATCGGGGTGTAAGGAAGGGCACCCCTACAGTGTTATGAACCGGGGTGTAAGGGCCGGGTACCCTTTCACATGACCCGGGGTGTAAGGGCCGGCACCACTTCAGTGACATGACCCGGGGTGTGAGAGCCAGGCACCCCTTTAGTTCCATGACCCGGGGTGTGAGGGCCAGGCACCCCTTTAGTGCTATGAACCGGGGTGTGAGGGCCGGGCACCACTTTAGGTCCATGACCAGGGGTGTGAGGGCCGGGCAAACCTTCAGCGCCATGGCCAGGGGTGTGAGGGCCGGGCACCTCATCAGTGCCATGACCCGGGGTGTGAGGCCCGGGCACCACTTCAGTGACATGACGCAGGGTGTTAGTGCCGGGCACCGCCTTAGTGACATGACTCGGGGTGTTAGGGCCGGGCACCCCTTCAGTGACATGACCTGGGGTGTGACGGCCGGGCACCCCTTTAGGGCCATGACCCGGGGTGTGAGGGCCGCACACCCCTTCAGTGTCATGAATCGGGGTGTGAGGGCCGGGCACCCTTTCAGTGCCATGAAACAGGGTGTCAGGGCCGGGCACCCCTACAGTGCTGCTAACCGGGGTGTGAGGGCCGGGCACCCCTTCACATGACCTGGGGTGTGAGGGTCGGGCACCCCTTCAGTGAAATTAATCGGGGTGTGAGGGCTGGGCACCCCTTCAGCACCATGACCCAGGGTGTTAGGGCCGGGCTCGATTTGCCAAGAACCGGGGTGTGAGGCCGGGCACCACATCAGCACCATGACCCGGGTGTGAGGGCTGGGAGCCGCTTCAACCCCATGACCCGGGGTGTGAGGGCTGGGACCCTAATAGGTCCATGATCCGGGGTGCATGGCTGCACCCTTCAGTGACATGACCTCGGGGTGTGAGGGCAGGCATCCTTTAGGGACATGACCCGGGTGAGGGCCAGCACCCCTTTAGCACTGACCCGGGGTGTGAGGGCCGGCCCCCTTCAGTGCTATGACCCGAGATGTGAGGGCTGGGCACCCTTCGTGACATGACCATGGGTGTGAGGACTAACCCGTTCAGTGCCATGAATAGGTGTGATGTCCGGGCACCCCTTCATCTCCATGACCCGGTATGTGAGGCCAGGCACCTCTTCAGTGCCATGACCCGGGGTGTGAGGGCCAGGCACCCCTCAGTGACATGAACCGGTGTGTGAGGGCCGGGCACCCCTACACCATGACCCGGGAGGGCGGGCACCCTTCAGTGCCCATGACCTGGGTGTGAGGGCGGGCACCTCCAGCACCATGGCCCGGAGGTGAGGGCCGGGCACCCTTCAGTGCCATGAATCGGGTGTGAGGGCCGGGCACCACTTTAGGTACATGACCAGGGGTGTGAGGGCCGGGCAAAGGTTCAGTGCCATGTTCAGGGGTGAATGCCGGGCACCTCATCAGTGCCATGACCTGGTGTGAGGCCGGGCACCCCTTTGCGCCATGAACCGCGCGGCGTGTGGGTGCCAGGCACCCATCTGAATGCTTTGAACCAGGTGTGAGGATCAGGCACCCTTTACAAGACCAGGGTGTCAGGGGCTGGAGCACCCCTCAGCACCATGACCCGGAGTGTGAGGCCGGGCACCCCATAAGTGAGCATGAACCGGGGTTTTAGGGCCGGGGCACCCCTTCAGTGACATGAAACAGGGGTGTGGGTGCAGGGCACCCCTACAGTGGTAGAACCGGGGTGTGAGGCCAGTCACCCCTTTCAAATGACCCTGAGTGTGAGGGCGGGCATCCTCATAAGTGACTATGAACCGGGGTTTAGGGCCGGGGCACCCCTTCAGTGAGCATGAAACAGGGGTGTAGGGAAGGAGCACCCCTACAGTGTGTATGAACCGGGGTGTGGGGCCAGTGCCCTTCACATGACCCAGGGTGTGGGGCCGGGCACCCTTCAGTGACATGGCCAGGGTGTGAGCCAGGCACTGCTGGTTCCCATGACCCAGGGGTGTGAGGGCCAGAGCACCCCTTGGTGCCACCATGACCCCGGGACAGGGGCCGTTAACCCGCTGCAGTGATATGACCCAGGGGTGTGAGGGCCAGGCCCTCCAGCACCATGACCCTGGGTATGAGGGCCAGGCACCCCTTCAGTGACGACCCAGGTGTGAGGCCAGGGGCACCCCAGTGACATGACCCGGGGTGTGAGGCGGGCACCCTCCAGCACCATGGCAGGGGTATGAGGTCCAGGCACCTTTAGTGCTGCATGACCCAGGTGTGAGAGACGCACCGCTGAGAGTACATGACCAGGGTGTGAGGGCCACAGGAGGAAAACCTTAAAGTGACATGTGGGGTGTAATGGCCGGGCACCTCATCAGTCTGCCATGACCGGGGTGTGTGAGGGCCGGGCACCACTGAAATGACATGACCCGGGGTGTGAGGGCCAGGCACGTTTGTGCTAAAACCCGGGGTGTGAGGGCCCGTGCACCACTTGGGTACATGACCAGGGTGTGAGGCCAGGCAAACCCAACAGTGCCATGGCGTGCAGGGTGCGAGGGCCGGGCACCTCATCAATGCCATGACCCGGGGTGTGAGGGCCGGAGGCACCACTTCAGTGACATGATCCGGGGTGTGAGGGCCCGGGCGCCTTTGGTGCTATGACCCGGGGCGCGCCACGTGGGTACATGACCAGGGGTGTGGACCCAGGCAGAGCCTTCAGTGCCATGGCAAAGGGTGTGAGGGGCCGGGCACCTCATCAGTGCCTGACCCGGTGTGTGAGGCCAGGCACCACTTCAGTGACATGACCGGGGTGTGAGGGCCAGGCACCCCTTCAGTGACATGACCCGGGACCTGAGACCGGCGCACTTTCAGTCACATGACCCGGGGTGTGGTGCACCCCTCAGCACCATGACCCGGGGTATGAGGCCGGGCACTTGCTAGTGCTATGACCCGGGGTGTGAGGGGCCAGGCACCACTTGGGTACATGACCAGGGGTGTGAGGGGCCAGGAGCAAACCTTAGATGCCATGGCCAGGGGTGTGAGGCCGGTGCACCCTTCAGTGACATGACCCGGGGTGTGAGGGCCGGGCACCCTTAGTGACATGACCCGGGGTGTGAAGGCCGGGCACCCTCCAGCACATGACCCGGGGTGTGAGGGCCAGGCACCCCTTCAGTGACATGACCCAGTGTGTGAGGGCCGGGCACCCCTTCAGCACCATGACCCGGGGTAAGGGCGGGCACCCCTTCAGTGCCATGACCCGGGTGTGAGGGCCTGGCACCCCTCCAGCACCATGGCCCGGAGTGAGGGCCGGGCACCCTTTCAGTGCCATGAATCGGGGTGTGAGGGCCGGGCACCACTTTAGGTACATGACCAGGGGGGTGAGGGCCGGGCAAAGCTTCAGTGCCTTGTCCAGGGGTGAATGCCGGGCACCTCATCAGTGCCATGACCCGGGGTGTGAGGGTCGGGCACCCCTTTACAAGACCCGGGGTGTCAGGGCTGGGCATCCCTCCAGCACCATGACCCGAGGTGAGGCCGGGCACCCCATATGACATGAACTGGTTTAGGGCCGGGCACCCTTCAGTGACATGAAACGGGTGGAGAGGCACCCCTACAGTGTTAAGAACTGGGGTGTGAAGGCCGGGCACCCTTTAAATGACCCTGAGTGTGAGGGGCTGGCACCCCATAAGTGACATGAACCGGGTTTTAGGGCCGGGCACCTTCAGTGACATGAAACTGGGTGTAAGGAAGGGCACCCCTACAGTGTTATGAACTGGTTGTAAGGGCCGGTACCCTTCATGACCCGGGGTGTAAGGGCTGGGCACCACTTCAGTGACATGACCCGGTGTGAGAGCCGCACCTTTAGTTCCATGACCCGGGTGTGAGGGCCAGGCACCCTTCAGTGCCATGACCCGGGGTGTGAGGGCTGTTAACCCTTGCAGACATGACCCCGGGTGTGAGGGCCAGGCATCAATCAACACCAGCCCGGGGTGTGAGGCCTAGCACCACTAGTGACATGACCCGGTATATGAGGGCTGGGCACCCCTCCAGCACCATGGCCCGGGGTGTGAGGGCCTGGCACCCTTTCAGTGACATGACCCGGATGTGTTAGGGCCTGACACCCCTCCAGCACCATGGCCTGGAGTGTGAGGGCCGGGCACCCTTTCAGTGCCATGAATCGGGGTGTGAGGGCCGGGCACCACTTTAGGTACATGACCAGGGGTGTGAGGGCCGGGCTAAGCTTCAGTGCCATGTCCAGGGCTGTGAATGCCGGGCACCTCATTAGTGCCATGACCCGGGGTGTGAGGGCCGGGCACCCCTTAAGTGCCATGAAACGGCGTGTGAGTGCCGAGCACCCATACAGTGCTTTGAACCAGTGTGTGAGGGTCGAGCACCCCATTACAAGACCCGGGGTGTCAGGGCTGGGCACCCCTCCAGCACCATGACCCGGAGTGTGAGGGCCGGGCACCCCATAAGTGACATGAACCGGGGTAGCAGGGCACCACAGTGTTAAGAACCGGGGTGTGAGGGACGGCAACCCTTTCAAATGACCCTGAGTGTGAGGGGCCGGGAACCCCATTAAGTGACATGAACCGGGGTTTTAGGGCCGGGCACCCCATCAGTGACATGAAACGGGGTGTGAGGAAGGGCACCCCTACAGTGTTATGAACCGGGGTGTAAGGGCCGCCACCCTTTCACATGACCCGGGGTAAGGGCGGCACCACTTCAGTGACATGACCAGGGTGTGAGGAGCCTGGCACCCCTTTAGTTCCATGACCCGGGGTGTGAGGGCCAGGCACCCTTTAGTGCTATGACCCGGGGTTTGAGGGCTGGCACCACTTTAGGTCCATGACAGGGGTGTGAGGGCCGGGCAACCTTCAGTGCCATGGCCAGGGGTGTGAGGGCCGGGCACCTCATCAGTGCCATGACCCGTGTGAGGCCCGGGCACCACTTCAGTGACATGACCCAGGGTGTGAGTGCCGGGCACCGCCTTAGTGACATGACCTGGGTGTGAGGGCCGGGCACCCTTTAGTGCTATGACCCGGGGTTTGAGGGCCGGCACCACTTTAGGTCCATGACGGGTGAGGGCCGGGCAAACCTTCAGTGCCATGGCAGGGTGTGTGAGGGCCGGGCACCCCATCAGTGCCATGACCCGTGTGAGGCCCGGGCACCACTTCAGTGACATGACCCAGGGTGAGTGCCGGGCACCGCCTTAGTGACATGACCTGGGTGTGGAGGGCCGGGCACCTTCAGTGACATGACCTGGGGTGTGACGGCCGGGCACCCCTTTAGTGCCATGACCCGGTTTGAGGGCCGCGCACCCCCTTCAGTGTCATGAATCAGTGTGTGAGGGCTGGCACCCTTTCAGTGCCATGAAACAGGGTGTCAGGCTGCACCCCAACAGTGCTAGCGAACCGGGTGTCAGGGCTGGGCACCCTTCACATGACCTGGGTGTGAGGGTCGGGCACCCCTTCAGTGAAATTAATCGGGGTGTGAGTTGGGCACCCCTTCAGCACCATGACCCAGGGTGTTAGGGCCGGGCCCGATTTCAGTGCCAAGAATCGGGGTGTGAGGCAGGGCACCACATCAGCACCATGACCCTGGGTGTGAGGGCCGGAGCCGCTTCAACCCCATGACCCGGGGTGTGAGGGCCGGGCACCCCTTAGCTCTAGTGACATGACCCGGGGTGTGAAGGCCGGGCACCCCCCTCCAGCACCATGACCTGGGGTGTGGGAGGGCCAGGCACCTCTTCAGTGCCATGACCCGGGGTGTGAGGGCCAGGCACCCCCTTCAGTGACATGACCCAGTGTGTGAGGGGCTGGGCACCTTCAGCACCATGACCCGGGGTGTAGCGGCCGGGCACCCCTTCAGTGCCATGGACCTGGGTGTGAGGGCTGGGCACCCCTCCAGCACCATGGCCCGGAGTGTGAGGGCCGGGCACCCTTTCAGTGCCATGAATCGGGGTGTGAGGCCGGGCACCACTCTTTAGGTACATGACCAGGGTGTGAGGGCTGGGCAAAGCTTCAGTGCCTTGTCCAGGTGTGGAATGCCGGGCACCTCTATCAGTGCCATGACCTGGGTGTGAGGTGGTCGGGCACTTTTACAAGCAAGACCCGGGTGTCAGGGCTGGGCATCCCTCCAGCACCATGACCCGGAGTGTGAATGCCGGGCACCTCATCAGTGCTATGACCCGTGTGAGGGTCGGGCACCCCTTATAAGACCCGGGGTGTCAGGGCTGGGCATCCTCCAGCACCATGACCCGGAGGTGAGGGCCGGGCAACTTGCTGCGACATGAACCGGGTTTAGGGCCGGGCACCCCCTTCAGTGACATGAACGGGGTGTGGGTGCAGGGCACCCTAAAGTGTTAAGAACCGTGTGAGGGCTGGGCACTTCTTCAAATGACCCTGAGTGTGAGGGGCTGGCACCCATAAGTGACATGAACCAGGGTTTTAGGGCCGGGCACCTCTTCAGTGACATGAAACTGGTGAAGGAAGGCACCCCTACAGTGTTATGAACCGGGGTGTAAGGCCGGGTACCCTTTCACATGACCTGGGTGTAAGGGCTGGGCACCACTTCAGTGACATGACCCTGGGTGTGAGGAGCTGGGCACTTTACGTCTCCATGACCTGGGTAAAGCATACAGGCACCCCTTCAGTGCCATGACCTGGGGTGTGAGGGCTGTTAACCCTTGCAGTGACATGATCTGCCAGGAGGGCTGGGCACCCCCTCCAGCACCATGACCTGGGTAAGGAGGGCCGGGCACCCCCTTCAGTGACATGACCCGGAGTGTGAGGGCCGGGCACTTTTCAGTGCATGACCTGGGGTGTGAAGGCTGTGGGCACCCTCCAGCACCATGACCCGGGTATGAGGGCCAG
>NW_024750407.1:0-8262 GCF_018991925.1 Homarus americanus
TACATTGTGTTTATATAATCATATCACCCACATAACTTTCCACTGGCTATGGTGACATGTTCATATCTATGATGGGCAGGTTCCTTGAGGCACGGCCCAGGGACCCGTTAAGGTCAGCATAAAAACCCGGCTCCCTCCGGCATTGTTACTCAACCCCTCACACCGACCAGACTTATTTAACAGGACGATTAAACATAGCCTCATCCTCCTCTTAACACTCATAGCTACAGTGATAAGTTACAGTGATATACACTTGGAACTCTCTCTAGATAATTCCTGAATAAATGGATAACAGACAATTGGGTTTCACTACTAAAACCCTATATAATATACATGTTCCATGCCTCATTAACCCAGTCGGAAGCAGCAGTTAAGGCCTAGAACATTAAGGTGGCAACAAGTGGCAGTTCTGAATGACGACAAACCAGTCTAGATACATTCATAACAAGTCAAAGTGTTTTTACGAAAACAGAAAAACAGTGACGTATCTGGATCAAAGTGTATTTAGTATCCTGTAGTGAGGCGTTATTTGTTGGTGACCTTTTATTTGTCATCACAGAGGGTGTCCAAACTTTATTTTACAATAACCGATTGTGAATTATTGGTGACTTTCTATCTTATGTGGAAGGATTGCAACACCGTCTGGCAACAAGCGTGGTGAATAATTCACGGTAGTCAAACCAGCATCCTATGCCGGAGCTTGCAGTGTTGCCACCTCACGGCTTCAAGGTCTTGCAACACGTGGACCTTCAGGAAGAGCCAGTGAGTGTAGTGTGAAGAGGGGAGGAGTTGAGTCATTATTTGAATGGACATTAACTAACGACTGTATTTCTCTATTTCTTTAAAGTATTAATTAGTGCATGTACCATCATAAAATTAAGATGTTATTTTACTACAACATAGTTATTTATCGTCAAAAGTGGGTTTGAAGTTCAGGCTGGGTTCTATTGGAATTAATCCCATATGTTCTGTTATTCATAGCGGTTTCACTTAGCAGCAGGACCCTCTGGGTTCAATTGACGCGTTAAGTGGAATACAACTAACATATATATATATATATATATATATATATATATATATATATATATATATATATATATATATATATATATATATATATATATATATATATATATATATATATATATATATATATATATATATATATATATATATATATATATATATATATATATATATATATATATATATATATATATATATATATATATATATATATATATATATATATATATATATATACCTGTATATGTTTGACAGTTTGCACGGAAGGTCTAGTGAAGTATTTATTTGTCATTTCAATTGAGTTTTTGTTTTTTGCTTAAAAAAATTTCATAGAAGTGACCGGGGAGAATATAATTTACATTGCTGGAATTCTTATAAGATAGTGATTAATTTGAATGTAAACAAGCAATAGTTTGCACTAGACTAAAATTTTAGTACTGTATTCATTTTGCACAAGTATTAAAGAGCAAAATTTTCTTGATATTTACTCCACTGAAAACGAATATAAACACAGAACAGATTACTGAATTGGCAGACTAAGCATCAGCTGATGCTCACAACAAAACGTGATGTTCGTAAGGATTTCGTTAACCGAATTGAAGATTCTTATGGAAGGTAATTTGTTAACTGAACTTTCGTTAACCGAACCATTCGTTAACCGAGGGACCACTGTGTATACAGGGCTTCCGAAGGTTTGGCACACAGAAGGAGCAGCATCTCGTCAGTGTTGGAAGTATCCAGCGATTTCGAGACCAACAGTCAGCAATTTTGGTGGATAGTGGACTCCCCGGCGTGAAGTGGACTCGCCCGTCGCCATCTTGAAGCATCATTAGGTTGCTACGCCAGGCAAAATACCAGACAGAGCGACGACGACTGAACCAACCCCATACCCACCTTGACTTTGGAATAGATGTGCTACTGGGAGGCGGCGGCAGTGTCTGGGAGAGATCCATTTTTATGAAGACGAACACCAACTCCGTAAATAGGTATTTCGGCATTCATTAAATATAGACACACATTTACATATTCGCGACATAACTTCACACTGATAGGACATCGTGTAGGTTGTATCAGTATTGTAAGTGTCTTGCTTATTCTCTGTATACTGACGTAATATAGTTTCCAGTATTTAATTTCTCATCAGTTCTGCTAATGATACTTTAATTATTTTAATTGTAATTAACATCAGTTCACTGTAAATGAGAGGCAAGAGTAATTTTACTTGTGTAACTCTTAATTGTGACCCATTACGCACTTAATGGATGGTTTTTCCAAGTCATCGTCTTGGAACATTACGAATTAATGGAGGCGTTATATAGCGATTCATATGTTCAGGATAAATTAAAATTCTCTGACGAGGTCATTTCAATAGATGAGCACAAAACACAAGGCGCAATCACAGCTCGACATTTCTGTTAGGAAGTAGTGAACATTAAAGACCAATCATTTAGTGATTTAAACCGTCGAACCCCACGGTCAGGTAACAAGTATAGTCTTCGCCTGATTACGGGCAGGTTCTTCCCCCTCCACAGGATTATAGTGCGTCAGAAAACATTTGGTTACCTCCCCCATTGAAAGATCCCTCAGTTAGGAGTAAGTTGTCAGCATGGCTGCTTCTAACGATGATATGTCTACTAACCCCGCTAATGTTGTTCATGTAATACCGCGTGGAGATCAGGTCCGTGATTTTATGAGAGAAGACGGTTACAGAGTAACAACATTTTTGAGGGCATGTGAGGATACTAAGTGCACTGTCCACATTACTTCAGATAAAGGAAAAAAATTGTTCGTTCGATCTTATATCCCGCAGGGGTAACTGTCAGTGAGCATCTCGTCTTGAGTGGACTGGTGGACCCAAAATATGAAAATTTCAAAAGGGCTCTCATTGGTATTTTTGAATCCGGTTCCCATTTAGGGCAGTTACATTGGGTGTTTAGGTGGATTGATCGTTTGACACCTGTGGTTCATGCGGAAATGCCAATGAAGGCTGTCTCCATTGCTGGGGAAGTCAAACAGGATATCTGCGCTAATTTCAGCGGATCACCATGGTACGATGACGATGGCAAGATGTCACAGGACAATGTGGAGAACTTGGTAGAGCTGATTAGTTTTTTGGTGGCTGCTCGCGACCCTATATATTGTCGCGCACAGGAAGTCGAGTATGTACCATCTGACTTGATTATAGATTCGTAAAATAAACTTGCGCCCAAGTCAGCTCGTCCTCCACTGGCTCGTAATCTCCGACCTACGACACCTGCACCAGTAGCACCAATGCAGCACCGAGTTCATAACGACCCAGGTACCATACAACGACGAACCTAAGTGTGGACCCATTGTAAAAAGAGGGGTCATACAGTCGATGATTGTTACCAGCTCCAGGGTGGTGTGTTAAAGTTAGAAAAAAAACATCCCCCACGGTTCTCAGCAAAAAAAAAAAAGGATCACCCAAGACATACTTAGTGGCGGCAAAGACTACGTCTCTAGCTGGCCCGAAAGCAGATATGTGGTGTGAGTTCCATCAGTCGGCCTCTCTACACGGATGAGTGTGAAATGATGCAAAGAGCTAGGAGCGTGGACCGGGAGTACCCCAGGTAACACAGCAGCGTAAAGCGTGTCGTTATCATAATAAGAAATCGGGGGAAGACCGGCAGCCTTTTTAATAGCGGCGCTCAACAAACCGGAAGTGTTGTCCATTCTGGTGAGAGTTGGTTCTATCAGATTGACTCTGGATATTGATACAGGCGAATGTATTGGCTTTGGCATCCTATCAAGGATACAACGTAGATTCCCTCACCGAGACTTTTCAAGGAGACCTACTGACACCGATCTCGAAGGAGTATCTGGGACGCAGCTGAACATTGCAGGGAAGGTGACTTTACCACTACGATTCTCTAGACGTGGTATTCCCTTCTATGCAGACTTTTATGTAGTCCAACAATTTAATTTGCCAGCTGACGGGTTGACAGGTCTACCTACATTTAGAACGAATTTAATAGATGTTCGTCCACGTAATAATACTATAATAATAATAATAATAATAATAATAATAATAATAATAATAATAAACGGTTTATTAATAGAGTTGCAGCCGGTGGCTGAAAATATACAGACTTACATTTGATTTAGACATAATGCTATAATATGCATTGAATACATTTACAGAGCTGTACAGTACATAATTCAGGAGTTGTTTATTATTTTAACTATTACGTTTAAAGTGCTTCCTACAACGCGATGCGTAATTCTGCATCACTGCTCTCCATAAGGTCGAAAGTGTTGTCCACCATTCCCATTCGGAGGAAGGCGGATAACGTGTCCATGACTCAAGACCTCACACACTCACTTTCCCAGCGTGATTATAGCAGCAAGAGTTGGAAGATTGTACCTGCAGTATTATGAAGTACACTCATTATCAGAATGAGGAAATCACCAAGGCTACTGTAGTTTTACCTGGCGTGTACACGGGAACTGATATACAATGGGCCCCTTAACATACGCGGGTTTAGCATACGGATTTGCAAATCTGCGGATTGCCCTGGAATATTCTGTACATTGAAGTAATTGAAGTACATTCAAATCAGCGGCACGAACACGGACACCGCCCGCTCCACAACCTCACACACACACACGTATAGCTCTCCCTCACTCAATCAGTCTCGCTGTAACCACGCTTGTGTTGACATCAGCATTGTAGTTGCAAAGATATTACATTTCCGTAGATGTATTATATCAAGCACAGTATGAATAGAATATCACTAATATAAGAGTATTTTAACCGAAAACTACTAAAAAAAACGAGTAACACACAGTTAGTTCTGCTATAACGCGATAGTTGTGTTCTTGTAAAATATCGTGTTATAGAAAATCGCGTAATAGAAATAACAGGGCTTATGGAGAAAATATGGTTAGGTGCAGATTACTACTCCAAATCGAAAAAAAATTAGTAGTTAACACAAAGGATAGCACAGTCTAAATAAATGTTACATTCATATCTAATAATGAAATCATACAGTAAATGTAACACTTTACCTCAAAAAAATATGAATATAACTTGATGGGGGAGAAAAGGTGATTTTGAGGTTGATAACATCGAGCTTCTCTTCAAGTGTCATATACTGTACTTTCTTTTACGATCATCACCGGGAATTCGATCACCAGAACGCTTCTTGGAGATATTCTTCTTTACCATATTCACAGTTAATACCACAAAATTGGAGAAATAGTAAGCAAAAATCTCGTTACAGCAAACAAGCGTTAAGTTATACAAATATCATTCCTCTATTCATAAATCGCGTTAGAGCAAGTTCGCGTTATCAAAACACGCGTTATAGCAGAACTCACTGTATCTTGAACATCGGAAGATTAGGTAAAGTCTTTTGTTTTCATGTAGTTTATCCTAATTTACATTGAAATGCATTACGTTTCAACAAAACCACTATTTATTTCTGAGAATATGGAAATGTAATATTTTGCTGAAACGACGTACGTATTACAGTGGAAAGTGACGAAAGCAATGACTCGCTTTCTTCGTTCAGATATTTACCGTATAAGTCGAATGGTTTCAGTTAAAAACTATTGAATTACAATAGTATTCTATCTAATTCACTTGTGATGCAACAGTTTTTAACTGAAAACCAAAAGCGATTACGGTAACATCTTTTGAAGCAACGAAGTCGTGTTTTAATCACGATTATCCACTTTCCCATATGCGTCATTTCAACAAAAATATTACAAATGAATGCTTAGTATATCAGCACAGTATGGATAGAATATCATTGTAATATAACAGTATTTTAACGAAAACTATTAAAAAGCAGTAACATCTCTTGAACATTGGAAGGTTAGGTAAGAATCTTTTGTTTTCATTATGTATTTTATCTATTTTAAATTGAAATACATCACGTTTTCAACAAAACTACTATTTATTTCTGAGAATATATTCATTCAGGCACAGTTGATAAAATATACATGTGCTGTAACATTTTTAATTAGCGATTCCAAAAAATACGTGCCTCTAACCCTGTTCAAGGAGAAAACTGGGAGAACTGTTTGGTGCTGAAGCGATATTAGGAAAATGATTTTGATGGATTTTTAAATTGAAAATATTCAGAAAAGACCTGGCACTGTCAAGGGAAAGTGGCTGCTGAAGGCTTCAGGACATGGCAGAGGGCGAGATTAGGGAGCTAATTGAAAGAGCCGCGACACTGGAGCTGACCGAGAAGGATCTACAGGAGTTAGTGGGCTCAGGCCAGAGAGGCGAAAGGGAAGAGGAAGAAGCACCAGAAATAGCGTTGGAGAAGTTGGGAGATGACCAGGAATATTGAGGCACTGAAAAACCTGGCTGTTATGGACCCCTCACGCGTGCGTGCCCTGAAATTCATCACCGAGGATGGATGACGTTTTTGCTCATACAAAAAGCATATGGAAGAAATGAAAGAAAAAGCGACAACTCCCCCATCACCATATTCTTTGATCACCGAAGATTTAACACCATCAATCACTGGCGGCAGTGAGAAGCAGCTAGATCACCGTCGCCCCACTTCACCACCTGTTATGGAATTGAGTGGCTTGATGTTCAGGTGACCCAAATCACCTGCATAGGATAGGTGCTGTACAGTAAAGTGAAATTTTTATCTCTCTTTTTTTTTTTAATAGTTTTTTTCTTGCCATGTTTATTGTTTGTAAAAAATGCAGCACAGTACAGTTCAGTACTGTACATAGGAGATGGAGTGCAGTTATTCATTGTGTTGTCGGCAGTAGTGGCCGGTGAAGGTGGAGGCGGGAGGAGGGGCGTAAGGAGCAAGTTGGGAGGAGTGTGGTGACAGCAGCGGGCGGGAGCAGAGGCAGTGGAATGCCATCAGTACATTACGGGTGTATTGAAATTGTTTTATAGCTATTTTTGCATTTAATATTAAATACTAACATTCACGTTTCAACAAAACTACCATTTATTTCACGAGAACACTGGAGATATAATGTTATGCTGTGATGATGTCGCGTGTTACAATTGGAAGAGTGGGATAAAATTGTGGTACAATGACTTCTCTTTCTTTCGTTCAAAGATGTTACCGTAATGCTTTTGAATGGTTTTCAGTTGTGGGATTATAAGGCTAATGATAGGATAGAATATTATTGTAATACAATATGCAGTACAACAGTTTTTAACTGAAAACCATTGGCGATTCGGTAAAATCTTTGAATAACAGCGAAAATCGTTTTCAAATCATATTTTATCCGACTTCCTATCGTCATTCCAGCAAAATATATTTTCCCATATTTATTTCTGAGAATCAGTATATTCATTCAGTCACAGTTAAGGTAAAATATACTTGTGATGAGATATTTTTAATGAAAATACAGTCAACCCTCACTTTACGCGATCCCACATTCCAGCGTTTCCCGCGTTCTGGCGGTGCTCTGCGGCCAGGATGCTCACACTCCGCGGTCGTGTACCCTTCTGCGGAGAGTGTCGGCTCGGCATATTTTTAGATTAGCCCCCGCCTCGCTCCCGCCTCCTCCCTCCTCTGCCTCCGCCTGGCCAAGCGGCGTGGTAAGGTTCGCAGTGCATGTCTCTGTGCGTTATCACTGGCGTCATATGGCGTGTCGGACTGTGATTGGCCATGCATCCCTCCCTCTGCTGCTAGCTGTTGGTTTAAAAATATGGCGTGTCACCGAAGGGAGGAGGAAAAAACGCTTAACCTTGGCGGCAGTTTCATCCCTTCAGGCCACACCTGTATCGTGCATCCATTGTTCTCAAATGGCTTCATGAACACCACCCCAGAAAACTTTCCTTGTCTGTGTGGTGGGATGCAATCCTAGACAAGGTTCTTCAAACTCCAGGCGAACAGTAGATATATTCCATAAGTACAAGGGCAGCAGGATAACCATCAGGTACAAACAGGAGCAAGCACAAGAACTCCTTGCCGTGTAGCCAGGCCTGAGCCGATCTGAGGAAATTTAGCTAACTAGGCAGAAGAGTTGCTAGACATTACTAGGACAATAAATGAGATCTTCTAGTTACTTGACAAGCAGCGTACAGACATAGTACATCGGGACATAGTAAGTAGACATAGGCATTGAACATAAGCATAAATATCAGACATGCTATAATAATATATAGTAATACAGACATGTGAATAAATGGTACAATGAATGGTAACAGAGTCTTGCCGTCCGGCGTTTTCACATATCTTGGTATTTACATATCTATAGCCTGGACCCAGCTGCCTAAGCCCA